>NW_014569603.1:777561-793544 GCF_001313835.1 Polistes canadensis
TTGATATCCTATAGAATATCAAAGTATTTTGTTCAATGCCTAGGAAAAATTGAAAAAATTTTTCAATTGCCGACTTCGTCTAAAGGCTCTTCATATTCATAGTAATGTCGAGGATTTACTAGTTTTGCCTGATTTCCCGCTTTGACAGTAACATATATATACATCTTTTATCTATGCAAAGGTAAAATTATATCTAAAATGTTCCTTAGATAATAGAGAGCGACAAGAAGCAAAGAATGATTTATATAAAATTAAAATAATTTTACCCATCTAAACTCACAAAAACTAAAGATTCAGATTAATGTCCAGAAAAATTCAAAAATAAGGACTAAGATTAAGACTAAGACTAACGTGCAAGAAATAGGAAAGAGGTTTCCTGGTATATCGCGTAATGAAATAATAATGTTCTAGAAATTAAAAGCGTGGCGGGACCTCACAATATAAAAGATATGTGTGAAATATATTTACTTTATGGAATTGCATTCTATGGAAGTTTATGTTGCTTACATGCAAAACATTAGGCTAAAAAAAATACTCTACGCGTAAAGAAAAGAGTGTACTTTAATTAATTATAAAGTACATTAAAATACATTCCCTTTCAGTATAAAAAATAGTGACGCGACGTTTTAAAGATTTGACAAATATGTGTGAAAGATATGCACTTAACAGAACCGCATTCAACGGAAGTTTATGTAACATACATGCAAAACATTAGGCTTATAAAAATACTTTACGCGTAAGAAAAAAAGTGTAGTTTAATTAAATATAAACTTTATTGAAATTTGTTTCTTTTAAATATAAAGAATAGTACTGCGAACGTTTTTCAAATATGTTAGATATGTGTGAAGATATGCACTTTACAGCAGTGGATTCTGTGGAAGTTTATGCAGGTTACATGCAAAACATTTAGCTTAAGAAAATACTCTATTCGAACGGGAGGGTGTACTTTAAATTTACTAAAAGTTCATTTAAACTCGTTCACTTTTAGTACAAAAATAGTGACGCGATCGTTTCAAAGATATGACAGATATGTGGGATATATATGCATAAATGAAAATAATATAAAAGATATGTGTGATTTGGCGCACTGTAAGCAGAGCAGTACTCTTCAACGCATACCTGAAGATGCGTAGTAGGCTTTAACGCATACCGAAAGTTTCGCACCGGAAGCTGCGCAGTAGGCTACTGTTTATACCTGAAGTCTCGTACCAACAGATTCTTAGTAGCTAGCCGTGAATAAATGAAGTTTCACATCAGAAGCTTCGCATTAGCTAACTGCCCATACCAGCAGTTTTGCACTAGAAGCTACGCAGTATCCTACAGCGCATACCGGAAGTTGCGCACTAGAAGCTACACAACACAAGGCAAGTTTGTAGCTTTTTTGTGCAGCGCACACCAAAAGTTCATTAAAATATGTTTATCCTAAACATAAAAACTATAGACGCGAACGTTTTAAAAATATAAAAGATATGTGTAAAACATTTACATAACTGCATAGAATCCTATGGAAATTTATATAGCTTACATGCAAAACATTAGGCTAAGAATAATACTCTACGCGTAAGAAAAAGAGTGTACTTTAATTTAATATAAAGTACATTTAAACTCATTTTGTTTAAGTATAAAATTAATGTCGAGAACGTTTTAAAGATATAAAAGATATGTTTAAAAGATATGAACTTTACAGCATTAAATACTTGGGAAGTTTATGCTACTAACATGCATAACATTGAGCAAAAAAAACTCCTCTATGCGTAAGGAAAAGAGTGTACTTTAGTATAATATAAAATTTAATAAAATTTGTTCCCTCTCAGTATAAAAAATGAGGACACGAATGTTTCAAAGATATGACAGATATGTGCAAAAGATATTTACCTAACAGCATTGCATTCTACAGAATCTAATGCAACTTACTTGCAAAACATTGAGCCATAAAAACTACTCTGGGCGTATGGAAAAATGTTTACTTTAAAATAATATAAAGTTTATTAAATTTTGTTTCCTCTCAGTATAAAAAAGCGTGACGCGATCGTTTTAAAGATATGACAGATACGTGTGAAAGATATGCACTTCACAGCATTGCATTCAATGCAAGTTTATGCAACTTACATGCAAAAAATTGAGTAAAAATACCTACTCTACGTGTAATGTAAAGAGTGTACTTTAATCTAAAATGAAGTTTATTAAAATTTGTTCCTCTTAGTATAAAAAATAGTGAAGCAAACTTTACAGAGATATGACAAATATGTGTGCAAGATATGCACTTCAAAGCATTGCACTCTATGAAATTTTATGTAGCTTACATGCAAAACATGAGGCTTGAAAAAGTACTCTACGCGTAAGAAAAAGAGTGTACTTTATTTAATATGGAGTTCATTGAAATTCATTCTCTGTCAGTATAAAAATTATGACGCGAGCGATTCAAAGATATGACAAAATGTGTAAAAGATATGCATTTAACAGTATAGCTTTCTGCGGAAGTTTATGCAATTTACATGCATAAGATTGAGAGAGAGCAAAAATACCTACTCTACGCGTAAGGTAAAGAGAATATTTTAATCTACTATGAAGTTTATTAAAATTTGTTCTTCTCAGTATAAAACATAGTGACGCAAACGTTTCAAAGATATGACAAATATGTGTGAAAGATTTACACTTCAAAGCATTGCATTCTATGCAAGTTTTTGCAGCTAACATGCAAAACATTAAGCAAAAAAAAACTTCTCTACCCGTAAGGAAAAGAGTGTACCTCAATTTAATATAAATTTTATTAAAATTTGTCCGATATAGAGGTGCTAGTTTCTATAGACGAAGTGTCCGGCAGAAATATTTTTGGAAATGTGATATTTGTAAAAAAACTTAACGAAAAAAATAACAATTGAAATAATAATGAAAATAAAATAAAGACATTATTGAATTAGTTTTATGTGTAGATATAAAATTCTTCTTTTTCAAATATGTATTCAATTTGATACACAAATAAATATTTAGGAGATAACAAATCTTTAATGTAATATTTCCTAAAATACATAATTTGTTGACTAAATAATAATAGTTTCTGTTAAAATGAATTATAGTTTTTCTTTTAATCAAGGTTCACTATTTTTGACAATAAATAAAAAAACGGCATGCCATAAGCATCAAGATTTGATTTAAAAATGCCGCGCTTATACGCCGATATATATATAGATATACAGAACGCTCGACACTCGATGGCCGAGACGAAAAATTCTCGCAACAGCATGAAAAAATATCAGAAATATATAATACAGAACACACAAAAATCGATGGCCCAAACAAAAAGAATCGCTATCGCCTAAACAAATAAAAAGGGAGAAGCATCCTTTTCTTTTCTCACTTGCACTCGCATTCACGACCGAGAGACCCCAAGATAACGCACACTAGCCCACTGGCCTGTAAAGACCAACGAAGAGGCGTTGCTTGCCCCCTCTCTTATAATTACCTTTTATCTTCATTTTCTCGCTTATTTTTGCAAATACAAAGATACACTTTAGAACACTTTTCATGTATTTTTCAATTCTCTACAACTTTTGTTTGAAACTTTTTTCGATTTAATGCCTAGATTCTAAGATACGGCCGTCTATTACCCTTTTTTACCCTTTTTTACCCTTTTTTACCCTTTTTCTTTTTTTTTACCCTTTTCTCCTGATCCAATTGCAAAAAAATTAGCACCATTCGATTCAGCGTCGTCGAATTACCATAATATCAAATTTCGCCCGGCTAGCTAGATTTTCCAAATTTTCATCTTATTGACTGGACTACAGGCTAGAAGAAAGAAGGAGCCCTTACAACGATCTTAGCGCTCCCGTGGTTACCACTAAAAACAAAGATACTGCTTTGTCGCGCGTGTCTCACGCCTTGGCAGGGCCGTACACGCCCCAGCGCTTCGCCCTACTCACTCGTTGCGTAGGATACGCAACAAGCACTTCTTTTTAAATCTTATAGTTTGCTACTACGTACATGTCGAAAAAGCAGCGAAAAATTTGCATGGACAGTGAAAAATTTGATTTTAGCTACTAAACAGATTGGATGTCGGGTTCCATACGATCGACTTTTGTTGAAAAAGAATTAAATTGTACACGAAAAGTAAACAAAAATAGTAAAAATAGAACAAATTTTCTTTTTTCTAGGAATGCTGTTTTCGGACTAGCGGTGATATCAACTTCTTTTTTTCTGTTCTAAAATTTTTATATGAAAGTATACGCTTCAAAGTTTGAAAGCCAACGTTTCAAAACTTCTGTTAATTATTACTTCTTTTGAAATCATATAGATTGTCACTACGTACAGATCTGGAAAGCATCGAAAAATTCTTTTAAATATGTTGCGTATCCTATGCAACGAGTGAGTAGGGCGAAGCGCCGGAGCGTGCACGGCCCTGCCGAGACGTGAGACACGCTCGACAAAGCAGTGTCTTTGTTTTTGGTAGTAGCCACGGTAGCGCTAAGATGCTTGTAAGGGCTCCTTCTTTCTTCTAGCTTGAGTTCTCCCACCACATTTATTATGCCAATCACATGTATCGACAGCCGCGTTATGCTCGGGCTTTTCGGTGATTGGTGCAGCATTGCATCGCTTTTTGGTATAAAACCCAGCGCGTTTTTGCGCCTGTTGGCACTCATCATTTGGAAACTCTTGGTTCATCACGCGTGATTCATCGCTCGAGATTCATCTATCTTAGAAAGCTGCGACTTGCGAGAAACTACTTCGAGGAGAATTATTTGTATTGCGCAATACTACATCATCTAAGTTCGGCCAGCGACAAGGGACAAAGGCGGTCCTGCACCTGGCCAGAATTATCCCGATTTGTACGGATTCTTCGTCAACGTTTCAACCAGGGTTTTTATGTCGAAAGGCTTTTCCCTGACGAGCCAAATAAAGCGTACTTTTTAGTACTGACTGGGCTCAAATAAAGTTGTTATTGAGTTTTTATTTTCCTATCCTCCTTCCCATTAATAAAGAATCTCGACATCACCCGTAAGGGCATTTTTCGATTCACTACTATCCACTGGAGTACCGATTAAGGCATCGGTTGCAACAACAAAATATATTGAGAAATTTTCATAGACAGTAAATATTTGCTATTAGTCACTAAACAGATTTGATCTCGGGTTAACTACGGTCCATTTTCGTCGAAAAAATATCAGTTCTACACATAAGGTAATAGAACAGTTGAAGAAGATTGAATTTTTCTCTTTCTAGGATAAGTGTTTTTGGACCATAAATGATATCAACTTATTTTTATTGGTCTAAAAATTTATATTCGTAAGTATACGCTTTAAAGCTTAACCCCCAACGTTTTATAATTTCTGTTAATTAGCACTTCTTTAGAAATCTCATTGTTTGCAACTACGCACAGGTCCACAAAGCAGCGAAAAATTCTTGGAAATATAATAAAAAAATTTTATAGACGGTGAAAAATTTACAATTGGACACTAAACAGATTGGATTTCGGGTTTCATACGATCGATTTTTGTCAAAAAAGAATTGAATTCTGCACGTAAAATTATTAAAAATTGTTGAAATTAAAGGATTGTTCTTGTGTTAAGGACGACTGTGTTCGGACCATTAATAATATCAATTAATATTTTTGGTCCTAAAATTTATATTCGCAAGTATACTCTTTAATGCTAAACGCCACGTTTCAAAACTTCCGTAATTTAGCACTTTTTTAGAAATTTCATAGTTTGCAATTACGTACACGTCCAAAAGCAGCGAAAAATTCTATTAAATATATTAAATAATAGTATTGGACGGTGAAAAAAGTGCTATTACACACAAAAATAATTGTAATTCAGGTTAACAACGATCGATTTTCGTCGAAAAATAAATAAATCCTACACGTAAAGTAAACAAAAATAGTAGTTACAAATCGATTTTTTCGCCATTCTAGGACTGCAGTGGTCTGCCCATAAATGATATCTACTCATTTCTTCTGGTCTTAAAATTTATATTCGTAAGTATAGGCTTCAAAGTTTGAACGCTAAGACTTCAAAACTTCTGTTAATTAGCACTTCTTTAGAAATCTTATTGTTTGCAACTTAGTACAGGTCCAGAAAGCAGTGAAAAATTGTTTTTAATATATAAAAAAAGTAGTATAGACGGTAAAAAATGTGCTACTAGACCCTAAAAATATTAGATATCCAGTTAACTACGATTGATTTTTGAAGAAAAAGAATTAAATCCTACAAGTAAAGTAAAAAAAAAATAGTTGAAACAGAACTATATTTCCTCTTTGTAGGACTGCTGTAGTCGTACTATCGGTGATATCAACTAATTTTTTTCAGTTTTAAAACTAATATTTGTAAGTTTACGCTTCAAAGCTTATACGCTAACGCTTCAATACTTCTGGTAAATAGAACTTCTTTAGAAATTTTATATTTTGCAACTACGTACAAGTCTGAAAAGCTACGAAAAATTCTTTTATATATATTAAGAAATTCTCATAGACGGTGAAAAATGTATTATTTAACACTAAACAGATTGGAACTCGGGTTAACTACGATCGATATTTGTTAAAATATATTTGAATTTTTCACGTGAAGTAAACAAAAATAGGTAAAATAAAACGATTTTTCCTGTTTCTGGGACTGCTATGGTCGGACCATCGATGATATCAACTCATTTTTTTCGGTCTTAAAATTTATATTTGTAAATATACGCTTCAAAGCTTAAACACCAACGTTTCAAAACTTCTGTTTATCAGCACTTAAAATCATATAGTTTGCCACTACGTATAGGTCTGAAAAGCCGCGAAAAACTTTTAAATATATGAAAAATTTGCATAGACGGTGAAAAATGTGCTATTAGACACTAAACAGATTGAATCTCGGGTTAGCAACGATCGAATTTCGTCGAAAAAGAATTGCATTATACACGCAAAGTAAACAATAATAGTTAAAATAGATAAATTTTTTCTGTTTCTAGGCCTGCTGTAGTCGGACCATCAATGAAATCAACTCATTTTTTCGGACTTAAAATTTGTTATTGTAAGTATACGTTTTAAAGCTTAAACGCAAACCTTTTGAAATTTCTTCTGATTAGCACTTCTTTTGAAATCTCATAGTTTGCAACTACGTACAGGTCTAGAGAGTAGCGAGAAATTCTTTTAAATATATTGGGAAATTTTTATAGCTGTCGAAAAATGTGCTATTAGACATTAAACAGATTAAAATTTGGGTCTAGAACGATCGATTTTCGTCGAAATATATTTGAATTCTACACATAAAGAAAACAAAAGTAGAAGTAATTAAAGGATGTTTCCTCTTTCTAGGACTGCTGTAGTCTGACCACAAATGATATCAACTCATTTTTTTTGGTATTAAAATTTATATTCGTGAGTATACGCGTCAATGCTTGAATGCCAAGGCTTTAAAACTTTCATTAATTAGCATATCTTTAGAAATCCTATAGTTTGCTACTACGTACGGGTCCAGAAAGCAGCGACAAATTCCTTTATATATATTGAGAAATTTACTTAGACGGTAAAAAATGTGCTATTTAACACTAAATAGTTTGGATTTCGGGTTAACTACGATCGATTATTTCGAAAAAGAAATAAATTCTACACGTAAAGTATTTAAAAAGAGTCGAAATAGAAGTATTTTTCCTTTTTTAATGACTGCTGTGGTTAAACACTTGATGATATTAACTCATTTTTTCCAGTCGTAAATTTTATCTTTGTAATTATACGCTTTAAAGCTTAAACGCCAACGATTTAAAACTTCTGTTAATTATGTGACGGTCTAGACAAGGAGTGCTATGAAGCAAAAAAAATTTTAGTTTATTCTCTGATTTGATTTTGATTTTCTTGCTGTCTTTTCTACAAAGAGAATAAATGCCCTTTTTTTGGTTAGCCGGTACAGCCAGTACTTTACCTGGGATCTGGGTCAGAAGTGGAACTTAACCCCTGTAATCAGTAAGAGATGACAACTTACCTTGATGTTTATATAGCTGTATGATTTTAAGGTTTCCTCGGGATGTGGCCCTTTGTGCTGATTTCCGGAGCTTCTTAATTCGAATTGCGCTAGCGTTAAGTCCTGAAGATAAGTACCGAAAAACAGGTGCGAAAAGAAGCTTAATTATTTATTTCGCAAATAATTCTAAAAATTGGGTAAAATAACAGTATATTCTTAAGAAAACTTTAACAAAATAAACTACACAAAGTTATGCACAATATTAACTCACGATACGAACGCGAATAGTCGCAAATCTATAAACTTTTTACAAATATAGAAATTAAAACACAAATATTGAAGAGTTGTTTACAAACGTAGAAAACTTAGTAATAGATGTCGAATTCAATAACAGATTTCGAACCTTATAGCAATTGTCCTACTCAGTAACAAATATCGAACTTAGTCAACGCGAAATAAGTATACAAAGGTTTGACACAAGAATATCAGACAAAGATTCGACGCGAAACACTCGACTTTCAGTGTTGGGTTATACTGATCGACCAACGGTAATAGATTTTAAATTGTAAAAACAGTCAAAAATACTAAGGTTTATGATGCAAATAAGTAAAATGTATGCAGTAGACTACATTTATGATGCGAACTAATCAAATTGTTGCAGTAGACTGACTGCAGGGAAGATCGCCACGTCTTACGAAGAGTCCCATTCGCAAGGATGAGAGTACGTTCCACTTACGCAAAATGCTTCCTCTACTACCAACTTCTCATCTACAAAACGCCAACCTTGAAAAAGAATGTGCTGACGATTATTATACTTGGAAGCAAATAAATATTAATTACTATCTAGCGCGAACTCTCCGTAGCGACAAAAGTATCAAGCGCCAATCCAACGAACTGAACTGATATCAGTTACTTTTAGGAGATTTCTTTTTACTTTTAAGAATTTTTCGCTGTTTTCTAGAGCTGTACGTTGTTGCAAACTATAAGATTTCTAAAGAAGTGCTAATTACCGAAAGTTTTGAAACGTTAGCGTTCAAGCATTAAAGCGTATACTTACAAATACAAATTTTAAAACCGAAAAAAATGAGTTAATATCATCAATTGTCGGACCACAGCAGTTTTAGAAACAAAAAAATATTTTTCTACTGTATCAATTTTTGTTTACTTGACGTGTATAATTCAATTCTTTTTCGACAAAATTTGATCGTTGCTAACCTGAGAACCAGTCTGTTTAATGTCTATGTTTTAAGCATTTATATATGTGACCAAAAAATGGTCGAATATCTCCCAATGAGTTCCACAAAAAGACTTTAACGCTGGAATGAGTGAGATAGGACAGGATAGATAAATGAATACGACAGTKTTACGCGRCAYARAGCTGCTTGCCKYGGCATAAAAACTCTCACGGAGTTGAGAGAAAAGCCGGGGCAAGAGAACAATTTATTTAATTAAACTGGTATAACGTACAAGGACAAACAAAAGCTGAAAAGAAAATAGATTATTAGAATAACGACGCGAGGTACCTTTTGGTCGCACGCTAGAGAGCTCTMTTACCTTACGCTTCGACGCGAGGCGATAGCCGAACGCACGCTATCTCTTGTCGCACAACGCGATACAGTCACCTAACGATGGCCTGTCTGGCCACAACCTTATCCCACGTTGGTAGCCTGGCGACAGGTTGCAGATCTTTCGCTACAACTGTCCGACTACGTTGTTGTTGGTGGCAAGACACCAGACAACCCCTCTTTGATGGCACGACACCAGCCAACTTTACATACTCCTCACTCACTTCTACACGCTCTAGCTACGTTGCCTAGAACAAAACAAGATAGCGAGAAGCTCAAGTGGGAAACACACTGCTTTTAGCTCAAACCAGAATCAATGCCATAATGAGACTGAAGTGCGTGCACCAGGCCCCACGCATCCTATCCCCTCCACACGCCACCAGGCTCTCTCTCATGCCTCTTGCATGATAAGGCGCACCCGCATGCATTTCGACAGCCCTTGCGCGCCCTCGCAACCTAATTAACGCATACGCCGCCTATTCTATTCCGCGCGCAATATAAACCATTCCAACAACGTAAATATCGCCGAACAGAGTATATCAACTCATTTTTTTTGGTTTTTAAATTTATATTTGTAATTATACGCTTTAATGCTTGAACACGAAGGCTTTAAAACTACTAATAATTAGCACATCTTTGAAATCTTACAGTTTTCAACTACAGACAGGTCCAGAAAGCAGCGAAAAATTCTTTTAAATATATTGAAAAAACTTGATAGACGGTGAAAAATATGCTATTAGACACTAAACAGACTGGATCTTGGGTTAGAACAATGTTATTTCGTTGTAAAAGAATTGAATTCTACACGTAAGGTAAACAAAATTTGTTGAAAACGAAAAAATTTTTCTATTCTTTGGACTGCTGTGGTCTGACAATAAAAAATATTAACTCATTTTTTCTGGTCTTAAAATTTATATTTGTTAGTATACTCTTTAATGCCTAAAAGCTAAAGCTTTAAAACTTCTGGTAATTAGCACATCTTTGAAATCTTACAGTTTGCAGCTACGTACAGATATTGAAAGCAGCGAATAGTTCTTTTAGATATATTGATATATTTTCACAGACGGTGATAAATGTGCTATTAGACTGTTCGGCGATATTTACGATGTTAGAATTGTTTATATTGCGCGCGGAATAGGATAAAAGGCTTAGGCGTTAATAAGGTTGTGAGGGCGCGCAAAGGCTGTTGAAATGCATGCGGGTGAGCCTTATCATGCAAGAGGCATGAGAAAGCGCCTTGAGGTGTGTGGAGGGGATAGGATGTGTGGGGCCTTGTGCACGCGCTTCATTCTCTTTCTGGCATTGATTCTGGTTTGAGCTAAAAGCAGTGTGTTTCGTACTTGAGCTTCTCGCTATCTTGTTTTGTTCTAGGCAACGTAGCTAGAGCGTGTAGAAGTGAGTGAGGAGTATGTAAAGTTGGCTGGTGTCGTGCCATCAAAGAGGGGTTGTCTGGTGTCTTGCCACCAACAACAACGTAGTCGGACAGTTGTAGCGAAAGATCTGCAACCTGTCGCCAGGCTACCAACGTGGGATAAGGTTGTGGCCAGACAGGCCATCGTTAGGTGACTGTATCGCGTTGTGCGACAAGAGATAGCGTGCGTTCGGCTATCGCCTCGCGTCGAAGCGTAAGGTAATAGAGCTCTCTAGCGTGCGACCAAAAGGTACCTCGCGTCGTTATTCTAATAATCTATTTTCTTTTCAGCTTTTGTTTGTCCTTGTACGTTATACCAGTTTAATTAAATAAATTGTTCTCTTGCCCCGGCTTTTCTCTCAACTCCGTGAGAGTTTTTATGCCGAGGCAAGCAGCTTTGTGCTGCGTAAAAGTGTTGTGTTCATTTATCTATCCTGTCCTATCTCACTCATTCCAGCGTTAAACTTTTTAGTAGAACTCATTGGGAGATATTCGACCATTTTCTGGTCCCCTATATAAATGCTAGAAACATACTCGATTGTCCGACCAAAGCAGTCCTAGAAAGAGAAGAATTCGTTCTATTTAAACAATTTTTGTTTACCTTCAGTGTAGAGTTCAATGCTATTTAGACGAAATTTGATTGTTGCTTACCAAAAATACAATCTGATTAGTGTCAAATAGCATATTCTTTACCGTCTATGAAAATACATCAAAATTTAAAAGAATATTTTGCTGCTTTCAAGACCTGTACTTAGAAAAAAACTAAAAGATTTTTAAAGAAGTGGTAATTAACAGAAGTTTTAAAGCTTTGGCGTTTAAGCATTGAAGAGTATACTAACTAATTTAAATTTTCAGACTAGAAAATATAAGGTTATATTATTTATTGTCAGACTACAGCAGTCCTAGAAAAAGAAAAATTCGTTTTTTTTTTCAAAAATTTTTGTTTACCTAACGTGTAGAGTTCAATTCTTTTTCGACGAAATTGGATCGTAGTTAACCCGAGATCTGATCTGTCTAGTTTATTATAGCACATTTTCCACCGTTAAATTTTAAGACCGGAGAAAATGAGTTAATATCATTTAAATTCAGACTACAGCAGTCCTAAAAAAAGGAAATTTCGTTTTATTTTACTAATTTTTGTTTACCTTACGTGTACAATTCAATTCTAATTTGACAAAATTCGATTATTCCTAACCCAAGATTAAATCTGTTTATTGTTAAACAGCACATTTTATTCTTTCTATGAAAATCTTTTTATACACATAACAGAATTTTTCGCTGCTTTTCGGACCTGTACGAAGTTTCAAATTATAAGATTTCTAAAGAAGTGCTAATTAACAGAAGTTTTAAAGTCTTCGCGTTCAAGCATTAAAGCGTATACTTACGAATATAAATTTTATAACCAGAAAAATGGAGTTGTTATCATTTGTGGTAAGACCACAGCAGTCCTAAAAATAAAAGAAAATTCATTTAATTTTAACAATTTTCGTTTACAGCTCGTGTAGAACTTAATTATTTTTCGTCGTAATGCGATCGTTGCTTATCCACGATCCAATCGATTTAGTGTCTTATAGCACATTTTTTACCGTCTATCAATATTTTTAAATATATTTAAAGGAATTTTTCGCTGTTTTCTAGACCTGTACGTTGTTGCAAACTATAAGATTTCTAAAGAAGTGCTAATTACCGAAAGTTTTGAAACGTTGGCGTTCAAGCATTAAAGCGTATACTTACAAATACAAATTTTAAAACCGAAAACAATGAGTTAATATCATCAATTGTCGGACCACAGCAGTTTTAGAAACAAAAAAATATTTTTCTACTGTATCAATTTTTGTTTACCTTACGTGTAGAATTTAATTCTTTTTTGACGAAATTCAATCATCCCTAACTCAAGATTTAATATGTTTAGTGTAAAGTAGAAAAGTTTTTTCCTTCTACGAAAATATCTCAATTCATATAAAAGTATTTTTCGCTGCTTTCTTGACCGGTGCGTAGTTGGAAACTGTAAGATTTTAAAGAAGAGCTAATTATAAGAATTTTTGAAGCGTTCTCGTTTAAGCATTAAAGCGTGTTCTTACAAATATAAATTTTAGGACCAGGAAAAATGTTTTGTTTTGGTAAGACCACAGCAGTCCTTCAAAGAGGAAAATTTTTTCTATTTTAACAATTTTGGTTTCCTGTACGTTTAGAATTCAATTCTTTTTTATCGAAATTCGATATTTTCTAATCCAAGATCTAATCAGTTTAGTGTCTAATAGCACATTTTGCACCGACTAAACAAGTTTTTTTATTTAATTAAATAAATTTTTTGCTTCTTTTTGACCTGTACGTAGTTGAAAACTGTAGGATTTTAAAGAATTGCTTATTATCAAAAGTTTTGAAGCTTTAGCGTTCAAGCATTGAAGCGTATACTTACACATATATATTAAGAGACTAAAAACAATTAGTTGATATCATCGATGGTTGGACCAGAGCAATCCTAGTAGGAGAAATAATTGTTCAATTTTAACAATTTTTGTTTACCTTACGTGTAGAATTTAATTCTTATTCGACGAAATTCGATCGTTGCTAACCAAAAATCTGATCTGTTAAGTGTCTAATAGCACATTTTTTACCGTCTAGAAAAATTTTTCAATATATTTAAAAGAATTTTTCGCTGCTTTCTGGACCTGTCTGTAGTTAAATACTGTATGATTTCAAAAAGTGCTTGTTATCAGAAGTTTTAAAGCTTTAGCGTTTACGCATTGAAGCGTGAACTTACGAATATATATTTTATGACCAAAAAGAATGAGTTAATATCCTTTTTGGTCAGACTACAGCAGTCCATGAAAAAGGAAAATTCATTCTATATTTACAATTTTTGTTTACCTTACGTGTAGAATATAATTCATTTTCGACGAAATTCGAAAGTAGCTAATCCAAGATCCAAACGGTTTAGTGTCTAATAGCACACTTTTCACCGCCTATGTTTATTTTGTAATATATTTAAAAGAATTTTTCGCTGCTTTCTTGACCAGTACGTAGTTGAAAACTGTAAGATTTTAAAGAAGAGCTAATTATCAGAAATTTTGAAGCGTTCGCGTTTAGGCATTGAAGAGTGTTCTTATGAATAAAAAATTTTAGGACCAGAAAAAATGATTTGTTTTAGTAAGACCACAGCAGTCCTTTAAAAAGGAAAACTCGTTCTATGTTAACAATTTTGGTTCACCGTACGTGTAGAATTCAATTCTTTTTTGACGAAATTCGATCGTTGCTAATCCAAGATTCAAACGGTTTAGTGTCTAGTAGCACATTTTTCACCGCCTATAATTATTTTTCAATATATTTAAAAGAATTTTTTGCTGCTTTCTTGACCTGCACGTAGTTTAAAACTGTAAGATTTCTAAGAAGTGGTTATTTTTAGAAATTTAAAAGCCTTTTAGTTTAAGCACTAAAGCGTGTTTTTGCAAATAAAAATTTTAGGGCTGGAAAACATGAGTTGTTATGGTAAAACCACAGCAGTCCTTTAAAGAGAAAAATTCGTTCTATTTTAACAATTATGGTTTTCCGTACGTGTAGAATTAAATTCCTTTTTGACGAAATTCGATCTTTGCTAACCCGAGATCCATTCTGTTAAGTGTCCAATTGCACATTTTTCACCGATTATAACACTTTTTAAATGTATTTATAAGAATTTTTCGCTGCTTTCTTGACTTTTACGTAGTTGAATAGCGTAAGATATTAAAGAAGTGCTTATTATCAGAAATTTTAAAGCTTTACCGTTCAAGCATTGAAGCGTGAACTTACGAATATATATTTTATGACCGGAAAAATGAGTTAATATCATTAATGGTCAGACTAAAGCAGTCCAAGAAATAGAAAAATTCGTTCAATGTTAAAAATATAAGTTTACTGTACGTGTAGAATTCAATTCTTTTTTGACAAAATTCGATCGTTGCTAATCCAAGATCCAATTTGTTTAGTATATAATTGCACATTTTTCACCGTCTATGAAAATTTATCAATATATTTAAAAGAATTACTCGCTGCTTTTTATACCTGTACGTAATTGCAAACTATAAGATTTCTAATGAAGTGCTAGTAAACTAAAGTTTTAAAGCCTTCGCGTTCAAGCATTGAAGCGTGTACTTACAAATAAAAATTTTAAAACCGAAAAAGATAAGTTAATATTATTTATAGTCAGTTTACAGCAGTAGCAGATAGATGAAAATTTGTTTAATTTCAACTATTTTTTTTTACCTTAAGTGTAGAATTTTATCTTTTTTCGACGATATACGATCGTTGCTAACCCGAGATCTAATCTATTTATTGTCTCTTAGCACATTTATCAGCTTCTATGACAATTTCTCAATATATATAAAAGAATTTTTTGCTTCTTTTCGGAACTGTACGAAGTTGCAAACTGTAAGATTTCTAAAGAATTGCTAATTAACTAAAGTTTTAAAGCCATCGAGATCAAGCATTGAAACGTATGCCTAAAAATTTTAATAATAAAACCGAAAAAAATTAGTTAAGCTCATTTATAGTAAGACCACAGCAGTACTAGAGCAAAGAAAATTTGTTCAATTTCAACTATTTTTGTTTACCTTACGTGTAGAATTTTATCTTTTTCGACGGAAAAAGATCGTTGCTAACCCAAAATCCAATCTGTTTAGTGTCAAATAGCACATTTTTAACCTGCTATGAAAGTTTTTAATATATATGTGGGATGAGGAAATTAGACAAAAAAGGATACGAAATTAAATACTATATATAGCCCAGTCAATAAGAGGTGAAGGAAAAACTTTCAGGTAGAAGTTCTCGACAGTTTGATACAAAGGTAATTCGACGTCGCTGAATCGAATGGTGCTAATTTTTTTGCAATACGATGTGGCTGTAACGAGAAAAAAGGGTAAAAATGGCTGTATCTTAAAATCTAGGCATTTAATCGAAAAAAGTTTTAAACAAAAGTTGTAGATAATTAAAAAATACATAAAAAATGTTTTAAGGTGTATCTTCGTATTTGCAAAAATAAGCGAGAAAATGAAGGTGAAAGGTAATTGTAAAAGAGATGGCAATCCACGCCTCTTCGTT
>NW_014569603.1:794114-804006 GCF_001313835.1 Polistes canadensis
GAAATGGATTTTTATTCAGCTTCACAATCATAAAAATTGTAAGGAAAAAATAGAATATTTGTCAAATGACACGCTAGCGTAAGTAGTATCGTCTCAGCTTCTCACGCGGGTAGTTACCGTTCGATTCTTTGTGGGGGTATTATTTTTTTTTTTAAGTTTTTCTATCCTTAAGTTATACAAATTCTTTTTACATTTCTTAATGTTTCATTATATACAGAAAAGATATAAAAATATATACATTATTATTTTTTACTACATTGAAGAATAATATATTTTTATATTAAAAAAATAAAATGTTAACTGTAATTCAAGTAATAAATCTTCCTTTATTTGCGCAAGATGGTAAAAAATTTATTGCTTCAATTTTTTTGTAATATTTTAATATTATTTCCTCTCAATTATCTTTCACCTTTATTTTTTCGCTTATTTTTGCAAATACGAAGATACACTTTAAAACATTTTTTATGTATTTTTTAATTCTCTACAACTTTTGTTTGAAATTTTTTTCGATTCAATGCCTAGATTCTATGATACGGCCGTTTTTTACCCTTTTTTACCCTTTTTCTCAAAGATCTCCTGATCCAATTGCACAAAAATTAGCACCATTCGATTCAGCGTCATCGAGTTACCATTAAATCAAGTTTTTGGCCAGGTACCAAAAAGTCGTCCGTTTTTCTTTTATTGACCGGATTAAAAATGCCAATATTGATGGTTGTTCATGTGGGAGTTCATAATATATACGTATATATACGTAATAATATACGTATATTAATATATGAGAAATTCAAGATTAAAATAAAAAAATAGAAGAAAACACGTCGGTCACGTGGTTTCGTCTTAGCGACCACTGAATTCTAAATTGAAGCGTTCTCAACTTTTAATATAACTATTATTAATATATGTGAAATTTGAGATTAAAATAAGAAAATAGAAGAGAACACTTCGATTACGTGACCAACGCCCTTTAGCGTATGTGGTCGTAAACACATCAATCGCGTGATCTGTTGCTACGCGCGATAGTGCGCAATAAGGATTTGAACAAAAATAAGTTTCTAAGAAATACGCAAGAAATAAAAACTAACAGAAGAAAAGTATCATTCGGATATAAGTGGACATAAGTAACGTCGTTGTACAAATAACAGTAACGTCTATATAACAAATAAATTCGAAATTCAAATAATCGCCATAAATCCTAAACTTGTGAAATTAAATATTAACCGAATATGTCGAATCTCGCTGGTATTAATAATATAACGAAGCTAATAACGTTAGGACGTAACAGCTCCCCCCTTAAAGAGAAGCACGCGGGAATCCATTTCCTAGTGCTTCGTAAAGAGCGAACTTCCGAAGGACTTTGTCGTCCGTGTAAAACTGCAATTGCTCACCCAATGATTCCCTGGTTTGTAAGCCGCTTGTAGCTCTGGTAGGTTTACTGGTATTGGATATACTACTTGCCGTTTTAGAGTGCTCCGTGGTGACCTCACGAAGTTTGGTTTCCTCTGCTAACTCTTATTAAACGTACAGCTAAACGAAAATCAGAAATGGCACATTTACCATTTCTTTTAACTAAAATATTTCTGCTTTTGATATCTCTATAAGCTATGGCTGGTTTCCTACGAGTTCCAAAAATTTCTGTATGCAAGTGAGCAACGCCCTAGGCAAGGGAAAGACAAATAGCCAATAGACTTGCATGGTCTAGTACAGTGGTTTGTAAATAATCATGTAAAGATCCTCTTTCATGGTAATCCGTAATTAATAACATTATAGTCCAAGATCCTGTTCCTTTGATATCAGCGGCAATGAAGCCTAAGATATTATCATGTCTCATTAAAACGGTCTGGTAGATTTCAGTTTCAGGAAACCATGATGCTTCTTCCAGAGCGAAAAAAAACTTTTACTGCCACTTTTCTCCTCTCCATTGTGCTAGCCATACTTCGCTGTATCTACCTATTCCAACGCATCGAGATAAAGCCAACTGTTTAGCTATAGTTCTTTGTACTAAAAGAGGTAGTCCAGAGTCTGATCTACTACTCCGATCAATAAAATCTCTAAGTGTTCCTTGAGAAGGTACTAAACATTGACCTCTTTCTTTTCTTCTATATCTATATCTATGATATATTATCACTATTGCTATGGAAATAATAATTAAGCACACAGATAACGAAGCAGCTAATATGATTATTGATGCTCCAGAGGCAATAGCTATTGGATCTGGTGTTGCTGTAGGACGAGCTTGATACTCTGGAAATAACTCCTTGTAACACAGAGCCGTCTGTTGCAACAAATTATGATTTTTCCTTCTAGATGTGGAACAAGGTAGCCTTTGGATTACAAGAAACCCTCTTCATCCGGTTGCAAACATCCATAGGACCATTCTGGAACATATTCTCTAATCTCAGCATCCCAAACTTTCTCTACAGCGCTACAAAAATGTCCGCCGGGTCTTTCTTCGCAAGTACCGTTTTGTCGGTCTTCTGGACAGTGTCCTTCACAGATGCAAGTCGTTCCCAATACACCAATAAATCTTGCGATAAACACTCCTAAGCCTAGGCATAGGCTGTATTTCCGCGCTGACCCAGGGTAGCGGAGAGCTCAGCCATTTTCTACACTCAAGAGCACATACTTCACTCTCATTGTTCCCATATTCTGTCGGTATCTGCATATTCTTTTAGTTCGGATAAAACCTGGGCAATATTGGCTTGCGATGCTAAACGTATCATAATATCCAATTTTCCAAGTTTAACATAAAGTGGATTATTATATTTGACAAAGAAGACTTTCATTTCGTGTTTCGACATATCTGGTCTTTACAAAAAAGTTTATGATTTTTTTTTTTTTATACGGAAGGAAATTTACATGAATATATATATATATATGTAATAGTTTATCAAAAAAAATAAAAAGTGTCCTAATTTTTATTTCTAGTTAATTTTACTTTGTCCTGATGGACAATTTTACTTCTATTCTTATAACTAATTTTAATGTTATTTCTAGGCAGAATCTCTAGAATCTGGTGGGGGCCAGTGTATTGGTTTCCTAATTTCGATGTTGGCTGCTTCAACAGATAAATGTTATCTCCAACTTCAAGTTTTTGACCGCGAGCATTTCGATCGTAATAAAATTTCGATTTTACTTTTGCACCCACCAGGTACCGTCTTGCTATCCCCTGAGCTGTTCTGATTTTGCGAATTAAGTCTAAATAGTATTTTAAGTAGGTGTTCTCAAGGGTAACGTTAGTAAGCACCTCTCCTGAAGGAGCATTCGCTTGTTTTCCAAATACTAATTCATGAGACGTGAACCTAGTTCCCTCATGTGTGCTAGTGTTATATGCGAACATAGCGTGAGTGAGCCATTTATCCCACTCGATCTTCTTACTAATAAATTGTTTTAAATACTCAACTAAGACGATGTGCGAACGCTCAAATGATCCATTTGACTGTGGATGAAATGCTGTGGTTTGTATTTGTTTACAGCGGTATTGTTTCGCAATTGCTTTTAGTAGGGAGCTTGTGAAATTTGTCCCTTGATCGGTCAGAATTGAGCTTAGCGCTCTGAATATGTTACAAAAGTTGTGAACCATTGCTTCTGCAATATCAACGGATGTAGCTGACTTAAGTGCTACTGCAATAAAATATTTAGCTAAAGCATCTTGAATAGTAAGGATATATTTGTTACCCAATTTAGTTGCTGGAAGCGGTTCAACAATATCCATGGCAATTTTGTCTAATGCCGCCCCTGGCGTATCGGTTATTATCATTGGTTCCTTGGACTTTATTCTAACTAGTTTTTTTAATTGGCAACTTTTACAATTCCTAATAAATTCTTGTATGTCCTTTTTCATGTTTTGCCAATGATACTTTTGTCTAATTCTAATATACGTTTTTGTCACGCCTTTATGTCCCCCGATAGCCGAGGAGTGGCATTCTGCAAGAATGTCCTTCCGCTTTTCTGGTTCTGGAACTACAACTTTATTCTTACATATTACAATTTTGCAAGGTTCGGATTCAAAGGTATTATTAAGGTTGTTTTAGACAAGCGACCATGGTATACCATCGATATAGGGTGTTCTAGCAATGCTTACTGATTTAAGGTTAAATTCGCGAGTGACAGTAAGCAATGCACCAATTGCCTCTATTACCGTTTCCACCTTCGTGGAGTTTGACGTATGTTCTTTTATTGGAATTAATATCAGCTTATATTTTCCCAAGTTCGTCACCTTTGCTTTAGCTAACATCAAATTCCTTTTTTTCGGAAGCTGTCCTGTTTGGTCTAAGAGCTCAGCGCCCCTGTCTTAGGGTACACCGTCTAAATCTATAAATACAACCACGTTATCACGCCTCAAATTCAGGGAATCCCTAGTTTCTACTAAATTTCCCGTTAACAATCCCAAGTTCGAATCATTTCTTGTCGGCGTGTATGGGGAGAATAAGTCATCGTATTCCGTTAAGTCACTGTTTCCCCCAACATCAGAGTCTTTTTCTACTATCATCGTTGCAATTGTATCAAAGGTACTGTCGAGATCATTGTCCCTGTTGTCGTTCATTGTGCGTCTGGCATAGAATTGGATTGGGCTATCTCCCGAATCATCCGCATACACAGGGAGCACGACTTTCGTCTTTGTCGGATATCGCGAGAGGGCATCCGCGTTTGCATTGGCAGTACCAGGTTTATACACGATTTTGAAAGAATAGTCTTCTAATTTTAGGCTCAACTTAAAAAGTCTTGAAGAGGGGTCTTTGATTGATTTCAACCAAACTAACGGTTTGTGATCGGTAATCAAAGTGAAATTTCTACCGTATAAATATGGCCTAAAAAAATTCGTTGCGTACTATGGCCAAAAGTTCCCTCTCTATTGTGGAGTAGTTTTTCTCTGCTTTGGTTAAAATTCGCGAGCAGTAAGAAACGGGTAGGTCCTTCCCTACAGGGCCCTGACTCAAGACGGCGCCAATTGCATAACCGGATGTGTCCGTTGTTACATTAAATGGCAAGGCAAAATTCGGGAACTGTAGTATTGGTTCCTTGCACAAGGCGTCACGGAGCGAGCAAAACGCGTTTTCTTGGGTATTTCCCAAACAAAATGAAGCATCTTTTTTTAACAAATCGGACAGAGGTTTGGCAACTTTAGAAAAGGCAGGGATAAACCTTCTATAGTATCCTGCCAAACCCAAAAATTGTCGGACAGATTTAGCATTAATCGGACGCGGAAAATCCCTAACTGCTTCCAATTTCTTTAGGTCGGGTTTTACGCCGTTTTCCCCAATGATATGTCCAAGATAAATTACTTCCCGACGCAAAAATTCGCACTTATCGGGTTGCATTTTTAGGTTAGCCTTACGCAGACGTTGCGCGAGTTTACTAAATTTCGCCTCATGCTCGCCAAGTGATCTTGCGTAAAGGACAACATCATCCAGATATGAAAACATTTCCTCGCCCTGCAAACCGGTCAAGACATGATCCATCAACCTTTGGAAGGTTGCTGGCGCGTTTTTCAGGCCAAATGGCATTCTACAAAATTCGAAGTGACCGTACGGGGTCGAGAACGCTGTCTTGTCGCGGTCATCCAGATGCATTTCAATTTGGTGAAATCCGGATTTCAGGTCGAAGATCGAGAAATATTTTGCCGCGCCGAGTTGGTCCAAGATTTCCGTTATATTCGGTATAGGATACGCGTCCCCTACCGTTTTTTCGTTAAGTTTCCGATAGTCGATCACCATCCGCCATTTCGGATTTYCTTTGGAATCCGCCTTTTTMGGAAYRATCCAAATCGGTGCATTATATGGCGAAAGAGACGGCCGAATTATCTCGTCTTTTAATAATTCTGACGTCTGCTTCCTAACCTCTTCTTTATGAACCTGTGGGAATCTATACTGCTTAGTGTGTACTGGAATATTATCATCAGTAACTATTCTGTGTTTCAAAATGTCGGTGCTTCCCAAAGGTTCGTCAGGTAAATGAAAAATATCGGCGTTAGCAGCTATTAATTTCGAAACTGATTCTGCCTCTTCCGTATTCAGATGCTCAAGTCAGAGGAGGGATTTGACGGATTTTGCTC
Organism: Polistes canadensis; assembly: GCF_001313835.1. Lineage (NCBI taxonomy): Eukaryota > Metazoa > Arthropoda > Insecta > Hymenoptera > Vespidae > Polistes > Polistes canadensis. The sequence continues at coordinate 800,167 of NW_014569603.1, forward strand.
GAGAGGATGCTACGGATAATGCGGATTTTGGAATATCTACTTTCGGAGTTATGTTTTCAGAGGTGGATGCAAAAATTATATGTATATAATGCAGATATTCGGATTGATCGGGATCGCAGACTTCGGACGAAGGATCGGAATTATCTGATGCTGAATTCGGAAGAGTACTAGTACTATATTCAAATAATTCCAATCTCGGAATTGCTAAAAAGACGGATTTCGAAGTCGTGTTTATCACTTTAAAATATGCTTTCCCGTTTTCATTTTTAACTAGAGCTTCACCTGCATAGACTCCCAGAGGAAGTCTCAAACGAGGAATATATCCCTCTTCGATTTCAGTGTTCACGACGTAACAGTAGCGAATTTGGGACGTTCTCGGTGGAACGCAAATACTTTCGTCTGTGACAAACGGAATTGTTTTAATGCAAAATTTAAGACATCCGTTAGTATAATCTATGGTAGCAAATTTCGACTGTAGGAACTCTGTTCCCAAAATACCATTTGATTGTATAGGACAATCTTCCTCGACCAAGTAAAATTTAACGTTCTCCCCGAATATACGAATTTTGGCAGTACCAAGGGTGCAGTGCCTGTCTTGGGAGATGCCCGTTAATTGCACTATTTCTGTAACGTTCGTCTCTGTCGTTTCTAGTAATACGTTAGCCTTAATCAAATTAATTTCCGCGCCAGTGTCGATCATTAATGTCACGGACGCGACTAAAATAATCAAGAACGTGTTTATTCGGTTTTTTAAATTCGGTGGCTAGTTGCCAGCGATAGTAATTTGAACCACGTGCCGGCATGAATGCATCTTTCAGTCGATCTATTAACTGCTCTACTTTAGTTATTTTTAGATTTTCGACAACAACATAAGCGTGTCCGTTCAATTTTGAAATAAGCAGTCTTGTAAGTGAAGTTTCTGTTTCAGCAGTATAACAAGCGGGCAAAGAATCAAGAGCTCTTTTACAAGCTCTTGCAAATTGAGAAACTGAGATGTTGTTACCATCGAATTTTTGTACCGCTTCTGTAATTTCGCGCAATTTGATCGAAGCATTCATTGTACACGGAAGTGGAGATGGTGGACGCGGTGCAGCAACTGCTCCCCTCAAATAATCTAATTTACGCTTTAATCGTTCGTTTTCGGTTTTTAAATCGTTACTATCATCTAAAGCAGTACAGGATGCTCGGAAAGGTGGAACTCGCCGTGGAGAGCTAGATCGCGATAGATTAGGCGTTCGTGTTACCTGATTTGGCGTGTTTTCAAACCCCCGAAACCCGCAAAAATCTTCGTCTAAAGATCTACGAATTTCCTCTTCCCTTAACTCTAATTTACGCATTTTTTGTTCTAACGCCTTCCTCTGTACTTTTAACTCGTTCTCTCTTTTGTCTAGATCTTCTTGCTTTTTATACGTTTCTAATTGTAATCTACTCAATAATTCCTGAAATAAAATAATTTTTTCCATTTTCTTTCGTATTATCATTTCCTTTTCTTCGAATTCGTCTATGTATCCACCTATCGCCTCGTCTGTGATAGGAAATTCTACCCTAACGCGTGCACGTTCTGATGCCATGTTATTTTTATAAACTAAATATATAATTATGAAACTGTCACGATCACACACTAAAGACTAGAGCTAAGCAGGGTTAAGAATTCCTTCCGTTTTCTATCCCACCGCTGCCACCAGTTTTTGCCTTCCTGTTACGTCCTAGAAGGGGGATTGCACAGGGCAATTACAAAATTCGAAAATAGAGATAGAAAAAGAAGTTTATTCTTAAACTTATAACCAAATGTAGAAAACTTAATAATAATAATAAATTTCGAATCTTAGCATCTAATCCCGGTAACAAAAGCTTAAAAATAATAACAAATTTCGAGTCTTAGTAACAAAAAGTGGAATACTTACGATTAATAACAAATGAAGAAAAATTATAATTAGAGTAACAAATGTCGGAATCTTAGTATCGAATGTTGAGCTACAATTACTAGCAGAAAGTCAGAGATTTAGTATCTAATGCGAACTATTCAAATTATGTGTGGTATACTCAATTTTATGCGAACACTGAACAATCGAATTTAAGCGGTAGCCTATATATAGGGAAAAACGCAACCCCGACACGTAGAGTCTCATTCGCAATAGTGGGAGTAGCTCCCACTTACGCTAAATGCTTTCTTAACCAATATATTCTCTCCCGCGAAACGCAACCCTTGGAGAAGAATGTTCCGATGATTATTATTCTCGAAGGAAATAAATATTATATGAACAGAAAATTTTGGGGTACAAAAATATAACAACAATATAGAATAAATTCGAAATTTGAGCGTTCTCGACTTTCAATACAACTATTATAATATATTAACATACATATACAATACAACCATTACAATATATTAACATACATTATTTAAATATATATATATAATAAATAATATATAAATAATTATTAATAATATACGTATATTAATATATGAGAAACTCAAGATTAAAATAAGATAATAGAAGAAAACACGTCGATCACGTGGTTTCGTCTTAGCGACSACTTAATTCTAAATTGAAGTGTTCTCAACTTTCAATATAGCTATTGTTAATATATGTGAAATTTGAGATTAAAATAAGAAAATAGAAGAGAACACTTCGATTACGTAATCCACACCCTTTAGCGTATGTGGCCGTAAACACGTCGATCGCGTGATCTGTTGCTACGCGCGATAGTGCGCAATAAGGATTTGAAAAAAAATAAGTTTCTAAGAAATACGCAAGAAATAAAAACTAATAGAAGAAAAGTATCATTCGGATATAAGTGGATATAAGTAGTGTCGTTGTACAAATAACAGTAACGTCTATATAATAAATAAATTCGAAATTCAAATAATCGCCATAAATCCTAAACTTGTGAAATTAAATATTAACCGAATATGTCGAATCTCACTGGTATTAATAATATAACGAAGTTAATAACGTTAGGACGTAACAAATGAAACGAAATACTCGCTGCTTCCCGGATTGAATAATTGTTGGAAACTATCAGATTTCTAAAAAAGTGCTATTTAAAAGAAGTTATAAGACGTTTGCTTTCAAGCTTTAAAGTGTAAACTTACGAATATAAATATAAGGTCCAAAAACATTCAGCTAATATCCCGGATATTCCGACATCTGCAGTCAAAAAAAGTAAAAAATCATTCTATTACAAGTACTTTGGTTTTCGTTACGTGTAAAATTTAATTCTTTTTTGACGAAAATCGATTGTAGATAACTTAACATTAAATCTGTTTAGTTAGTAATAGCAAATTTTCTACCGTCTCTGAAAACATTTCACTATATTTATAGGAAATTTTTGATGCTTTCCGGATTAAATCTTTGTTGGAAACTATCTGATTTCTAAAGAAGTGCTTTCTAACAGAAGTTATGTAACGTTTGCTTTCAAGCTTTAAATCGTAGACTTACGAATAAAAATATTTGTTTCGAAAAAATTGAGCTGATATCACTGATATTGCGACTACTGCATTCTAAAAAAGTGAAAAAATCATACTATTACAAATAGTTTGGTTTTTGTTAAGTGTAGAATTTTATTCTTCTTCGACGAAAATTGATTGTAGTTAGCCTGACATCCTATATGTTTAGTTTCTAATAGAACATTATATACCGATTTAAAAAATTTTTTTTATAATAAAACAAAATTTACGATTTTTCCCGGATTGAAGATTTGTTTAAAACTATCAGATTTCTGAAGAAGTGCTTTTTCATAGAAGTTATAAAACGATGCTTTCAAGCTTAAAAGCGTATACTTACTAATATGAATATTAAGTCCAAAAACATTCACCTGATATCCCTGATATTCCGA
>NW_014569603.1:804779-810242 GCF_001313835.1 Polistes canadensis
ACTAGTTTGGTTTTCGTTTAGTGTACAATTTAATTCTTCTTCGATGAAAATCGATTGTAGTTAGCATGACATTGAATTTGTTTAATTATTAATAGCGCATTTTCAAGCGTCTCTGAAAATTTTTCACTATATTTAAAAGAAATTTTCGCTGCTTTCTAGATTGAATAATAGTTGAAAACTATTAGATATTTAAAGAAGTGCTATATAACGAGAACTATAAATCGTTTTCTTTTAAGTTTTAAAGGGTATACTAACAAATAAAAAGTGTTATGTCCTATAAAATCTAGCAAATAACATTTATATTTTAACATCTGCAGTCAAAAAAAAGAGAAAAAGTCATTTTTTTTAAACTTTTTTGGTTACTTTACGTGTAGAATTCAATTCTTTTTCGAGGAAACTCGATTGTAGTCAACCTGACATCCATTCTTTTTAGTTTCTAAAAGCACATTTTTACCGTCGCTAAAATAATTAAAATATATTTAACAGAAATTTTCGCTACGTTGTGAATTCCATCGTTGTTTAAAACTTCAAAATTTCTAAAAAAGTGCTATATAACAATAGCTAAAAAACGTTTTCTTTCAAGTTTTAAAGCGTATACTAACAAATAAAAAGTTTTATGTCCAATAAAATCAAGCAAATATCATTAATATTTCAAAAACTGCGGTCTAAAAAAAGAGAAAAAATCATTTTATTAAAACTTTTTTTGGTTACTTTACGTGAAAAATTCAATCCTTTTTAACGAAACTCGATTGTAGTAAACCTAAAATCCATTCTGTTTAGTTTTTACTAGCCTATTTTTACCGTCGATTAAAATTTTTCAATATATTTAAAAAGATAGTTTAGCTGCTTTCTGGAATAAATCGTTTTTAAAAACTATAAAATTTCTAAAAAAGTGCTATATAACTAAAGCTATAAAACGTTTTCTTTCAAGTTTTAAAGCGTATAATAACCAAAATAAAGTGTTATGTTCAATAAAATCTAGGAAATATCATTTATATTTCAACAGCTGCAGCCTAAAAAAAAAGAAAAAATCATTTTATTACAACTTTTTTTGGTTTCTTTACGTGTAGAATTCAATACTTTTGTTGCGTATTATACGCAACGAGTGAGTAGGGCGAAGCTCCGAGGCGTGTACGGCCCTGCCGAGACGTGAGACACGCTCGACAAAGCAGTGTCTTTGTTTTTGATGGTAGCCACGGTAGCGCTAAGATGCTTGTAAGGGCTCCTTCTTTCTTCTAGCTTGAGTTCTTACACCACATTTATTATGCCAATCACATGTATCGACAGCCGCGTTATGCTCGGGCTTTTCGGTGATTGGTGCAGGCATTGCATCGCTTTTTGGTATAAAACCCAGCGCGTTCTTGCGCCTGTTGGCACTCATCATTTGGGCACTCTGGATTCATCACGCGTGATTCATCGCTCGAGATTCATCTAGCTGAGACTTGCGAGAACTACTTCGAGGAGAATTATTTGTATTGCGCAATACCACATCATCTAAGTTCGGCCAGCGACACGGGACAAAGGCGGTCCTGTACTTGGCCAGCATTATCTCCTGATTTGTGGATTCTTCTTCAACGTTTCAACCAGGGTTTTTATGCCGAAAGGCTTTTCCCTGACGAGCCAAATAAAGCGTACTTTTTAGTACTGACTAGGCTCAAATAAAGTTGTTATTTAGTTTTTATTGTTCTATCCTCCTTCCCATTAATAAAGAATCTCGACATCACCCGTAAGGACATTTTTCGATTCACTACAATTCACTGGAGTACCGATTATGGCATCGGTCGCATCAACAACTTTTTCGACAAAATTCTATTGTAGTAAACCTAACATCTATTCTGTTTTGTTTTTAATAGCACATGTTTACCTTTGCTAAAATTGTTTATTATATTTAAAAGAAATATTTGCTATTTTGTGAATTGAATCGTTGTTTAAAACTATAAAATTCTTATAAGAGTTCTATGTAACAGAAGCTATGAAAGGTTTTTTTCAAGATTTAAAGCGTATACTTACAAATAAAAAGTTTTTGGTCCAAAAAAATTTTGCAAACATCATTTATATTTCGACTACTACTGTCAAAAAAAAGAGAAAAAATCATTTTATTACAACTTTTTTAGGTTACTTAACGTGTAGAATTCAATTCTTTTTCAACGAAACTCGATTGTAGTAAACCTGAAATCCATTCTGTTTAGTTTCTAGTAGCCTATTTTTATTGTCTCTAGAAATTTTTTAATACATTTCAAAAGAAATTTTTGCTACTTTCTGGATTAAATCGTAGTTAAAAACTATAAAATTTCTAAAAAAGTGCTATATTACAAAAGATCTAAAACGTTTTCTTTTAAGCTTTAAAGCGTATACTTACAAATAAAWAGTGTTMRGTCCGRAAAAATWTRGCWAACAYKWTWWWTATTTCGACTACTGCAGTCAAAAAAAAGAGAAAAATTCATTTTATTGCAAATTTTTTAGGCTCCTTTACGTGTAGAATTCAATTATTTTTGCGAAAAAATTTGATTGTAGTCAACCTAACATCTATTCTTTTTAGTTTCTAATAGCACATTTTTACCGTCTATAAAAATTTTGCAATCTATTTAAATAGAAATTTTTGCTACTTTCCGTATTAAATTGTAGTTTAAAATTTTAAAATTTCTAAAAGAGTTCTATATAAAAACAGCTATAAAACGTATTATTTCAAGTTTAAGGCGTATACTAACAAATAAAAAGTGTTACGTCTAAAAAAATCTAGCAAATATTATTTATATTTTATCAACTGCAATTAAAAAAAAGAAAAAAAAATCTTTTTTTTGCCACTTTTTATAGTTATTTCAAGTGTAGAATTCAATTCTTGTTCGACAAAATTCAAATGTAGTCAACCTAACATCTAATCTGTTTAGTATCTAATAACACATTTTTACCGTCGTTAAAATTTTTTTAATATATCTAAAAGAAATTCTCGCTACTTATTGAATTTAATTGTTGGTAAAGACTATAAAATTTCTAGAAAAGTGCTAAGTAACTAAAGCAATAAAACGTTTTCCTCCAAGTTTTAAAGCTTATACTAGCAAATTAAAACTGTTATGTTTAATAAAATCTAGCAAATGTCATTTATATTTCAACAACTGCAGTCCAATAAAAAGGAAAAGATCATTTTATTACAAATTTTTTTGGGTACTTCACGTTTAGAATTCAATTTTTTTCGACAAAAATCGATTGTAGTTAAACTAACATCTATTCTGTTTAGTTTTAAATAACACATTTTTACCTTTGCAAAAAATTTATTAATATATTTTAATGTAATTTCCGCTACTTTTTAAATTAAATCGTTGTTTAAAACTATAAAACTTCTAAAAAAGTGCTTTTGGACAGAAGCTATGAAACGTTTTCTTTCAAGCTTTGAAGCGTATACTTACAAATAAATAGTGTTAGATCCAAAAAAATTTTGCAAACATAATTTATATTTCGACTACTGCAGTCAAAAAGAAGAGAAAATATTATTTTATTACAACATTTTTTGGTTACTTTACGTGAACAATTTAATTCTGTTTTAACGAAACTCGATTGTAGTAAACGTGACATCGATTCTGTTTAGTTTTAGTAGCCCATTTTTATTGTCTCTAGAAATTTTGTAATACATTTCCAAAGAAATTTTTGCTACTTTCTGGATTAAATCGTAGTTAAAAACTATAAAATTTCTAAAAAAGTGCTATGTAACTAAAGCAATAAAACGTTTTCCTTCAAGTTTTAAAGCTTATACTAGCAAATTAAAACTGTTATGTTTAATAAAATAAATATAGTTTTTAAATAAATAAAATCTAGTAAATGTCATTTATATTTCAACAACTGTAGTCCAATAAAAAGGAAAAGATCATTTTATTACAAATTTTTTTGGTTACTTCACGTTTAGAATTCAATTTTTTTCGACAAAAATCGATTGTAGTTAAAATAACACCTATTCTGTTTAGTTTTAAATAACACATTTTTACCTTTGCAAAAAATTTATTAATATATTGTAATGTAATTTCCGCTACTTTTTAAATTAAATCGTTGCTTAAAACTATAAAACTTCTAAAAAAGTGCTTTTTGAAAGAAGCTATGAAACGTTCTCTTTCAAGCTTTGAAGCGTATACTTACAAATAAATAGTTTTAGGTCCGAAAAAATTTAGCAAACATCATTTACATAGAGACTATCGCAGTCAAAAAAAAAAGAAATAATTATATTACTACAATTTTTATTGGTTCCTTTTCGTAAAGAATTTAATTCTTTTTCAACGAAACTCGATTGTGGTAAACCTGATATCCATTTTGTTTGGTTTCTAGTATCCTATTTTTACCGTCTCTAAAAATTTTTTAATATATTTAAAAAGAAATTTTCGCTTGTTTCTTGTTTAAATCGTAGCTAAAAACTAAAAAACTTCTACAAAAGTGCTTTTTAACTAAAGCTAATAAACGTTTTTAATCAAGTTTTAAAGCGTATACTATCAAGTAAAAAATGTAGTGTCCAATAAAATCTAGCCAACATCACTTATATTTCAACAAATGCAGTCCAGAAAAACAGAAAAAATCATTTTATTACAATTTTTTTTGTTACTTTACGTGTAGAATTCAATTCATTTTCATAAAAACCTGATTGTAGTCATCTTAAAATCTATTCTGTTCAGTTTCTTATAGCACATTTTTACCGTCGGTAGAATTTTTTTAATATATTTTAAAGAAATTTTTGCTATTTTGTGAATTATGTTGTAGTTAAAAACTAAAAAACTTCTTTAATAAAGCTATTTACCAGAAGCTATGAAACATTTTCTTTTAAGCTTTAAAGCGTATACTTACAAATAAAAAGTGTAAGGTCTGACAAAGTTTAGCAAATATCGTTTACATTTTGACTACTGAAGTCAAAAAAAAGAGAAGAAATCATTTTACTACAACTTTTTTTGGTTATTTTACGTGAAGAATTTAATTCTTTTTCAACGAAACCCGATTGTAATATACCTAACATCCGTTCTGTTTAGTTTCTAGTAGGTTATTTTTGCTGTCGCTAAAAATTTAGCAATATATTTAAAAAAAAATGTTTGCTACATTTTAGAAAAAATCGTAGTTAAAAAATGTCAAATTTCAAAAAGGTGCTATATAACAAAAGCTATAAAACCTTTTCTTTCAAGTTTTTAAGCGAATACTAATCAATAAAAAGTGTTATGTCCAATAAAATCTAGCAATTATCTTTTATATTTCAACAACTGCTGTCAAAAAAAAGAGAAAAAACATTTTATTACAACATTTCTAGGTTACTTTACGTAAAGAATATATTTCTCTTTTAACGAGACTCGATTGTAATAAACATGACATCTGTACTGTTTAGTTTTTAATAGCCAATTTTTACTGCAGCTAAAAATTTTTTATTACATTTAAAAAGAAATTTTCGCTACTATCTGTATTAAATCGTAGTTAAAAACTATAAAATTTCTAAAAAAGTGC
>NW_014569603.1:810501-818724 GCF_001313835.1 Polistes canadensis
TTTCTTTAAAGTTTTAAAGCGTATACTAACAAATAAATAGTGTAATGTCCAAAATTTCTAGCTAATATCGTTTATATTTTAACAACTACAGTCCAAAAAAGGAGAAAAAATTATTGTATTAAAACTTTTTTTTGTTACTTAATGTGTAGAATTCAATTTTTTTCATAAAAACTCGATTGTAGTCACCATAAAATCTATTCTGTTCAGTTTTTAATAGCACACTTTTACAGTTGCTAGAAAATTTTTAATATGTTTAGAAGAAATTTTCGCTACTTTATAAAATTAATCGTAGTTAAAAACTATAAGATATTTAAAATAGTGCTATCTTCCAGAGGCTATTAAACGTTTTCTTTCAAGATTTAAAGAGTATACTTACAAATAAATAGTGATTAGTCCGAAAAAATTTATCAAACATCATTTATATTTCGACTACTGCAGTCCAAAAAAAGAGAAAAAATCATTTCATTACAACTTTTTTTAGATACTTCACGTGTAGAATTCAATTATTTTTCGACAAAATTCGATTGTAGTCAACCTAACCTTTATTCTGTTTAGTTTCTAATAGCACATTTTTACCGTCGCTAAAAATATTTGAATATATTTAAATGAAATTTTTGGTACTTTGTGAATTTAATTGTAGGTAGAAACTATAAAACTTCTATAAAAGTGCTATTTAACAGAAGATATGAAACGTTTTCTTTCAAGTTTTAAAGCGTATACTTACAAATATAAACGTTTTTAGTCTGAAAAAATTTAGCAAACATGATTTATATTTCGACTACAGCAGTCAAAAAAAAGGGAAAAAATCATTTTATTACAATTTTTTTTGGTTAATTCACGTGTAGAATTCAATTCTTTTTCGACAAAATACGATTGTAGTCAACCTAACATCTATTCTGTTTAGTTTCTTATAGCACATTTTTACCGTCGCTAAAATTTTTAAATATATATAAGACTATAACTCTTCTCATTAGGTGAGGATAACCAATTAACTAAAATTTGTTTTTCCGAAAATCAAAATTCAAATTGCTATTTATTATGTACATTATTTAATTACATCAATCACCATATCTAAATACCCTTACCCGAAAACCAAAAAAACGACATTTAAAGTTTATTATTCCCACCTATTCTAAACAGTTTATTTATWTATATTTATAACGAATATTCTTTACTCCTTTTCACATCTGCTTTTTTTTGTATTCTCTCCCTTCTTTTGTTTATCAATCGCTACTCATTTCTTTCTACCGATGTTATTAATCGATCCTTCCAACGAGAGCTGCTTGAAGTGCGACCAAACACATCAGAGGAATACATTTCCTTTACATATATTTAAAAGAAATTTTCGCTACTTTGTGAATTTAATTGTAGTTAAAAACTATAAAACTTCTATAATAGTGCTATGTAACAGAAGCTATAAAACGTTATCTTTCAAGCTTTAAAGCGTATACTTACAAATAAAAAGTTTTTATTCCGAAAAAATCTAGCAAATATCATTTATATTTAAACAATTGCAGTCTAAAAAAAGAGACAAAATAATTCTATTACAACATTTTTTTGTTACTTTACGTGAAGAATTTAATTCATTTTTAACCGAAACTCGATTGTTAGTAAACCTGACATCCATCCATTTTATTTTCTAGTAGCCTATTTTTACAGTCTCTAAAAATTTTTCAATATATTTAAATAGAAATTTTCGCTACTTTCTGGGTTAAATCGTAGTGAAAAAGTATAAAACTTCTAATAAAGTGCTATTTAACAGAAGCTATAAAATGTTATCTTTTAAACTTTAGGGCGTATACTTGCAAATAAAAAGTGTTAAGTCAAAAATATTTAGCAAACATCATTTGTGTTTCGACTACTGTACTCAAAAAAAAGAGAAAAATTTTTTTTATTACTATTTTTTTTGGGGACATCACGTGTAGAATTCAATTCTTTTTCAACGAAACTCGATTGTAGTAAACCGGACATCTATTATGTTCAGTTTTAAATAACACATTTTTAATGTCGCTAAAAATATTATAATATAACTAAAAGAAATCTTCGCTACCTTGTGAATTATTGCGTTGGTTAAAACTATAAAATTTCTATAAAAGTGCTATTTAACAGAAGCTATGAAACGTTTTCTTTCAAGCTTTAAAGCGTATACTTACAAATGAAAAGTGTTAGGTCTAAAAAAATATGGCAATGATAAATTATAGTTTGACTACTGAAGTCAATAAAAAGAGAAAAAATCATTTTATTACAACTTTTTTTGGTTACTTTACGTGAAGAATTTTATTCTTTTTCCACAGAACTCGATTGTAATAAACTTTACATTCATTCTGTTTTGTTTCTAGTACCCTATTTTTACTGTCGCTAAAAATTTTTCAATATATTTAAAAAGAAATTTTCGCTACTTTCTGGATAAAATCGTAGTTAAAAATGATAAAATTTCTAAAAAAGTGCTATATAACAAAAGTTATAAAACGTTTTCTTTCAAGTTTTAAAACGTATACTAACAAATAAAATGTGTTTTGTCTAATAAAATCTAGCAAATATCATTTATATTTTGACTACTGCACTCAAAAAAAAAAAAAAGAAATCATTTGATTACAACTTTTTTTGGTTACTTAACGTAAAGAATTCAATTCTTTTTCATCGAAACCTAATTGTGTCACGTCCTAGTGACGATTTTGTATAGCGGGGCGTGCTGTCCAATGTTATTTATTATATAGTCATATTAAACGAAAAATTTTTAATTTTTGTTACTTACATATTATTACCTACACAAATTACATATGCGTATAGTAACATTGTATACTGTAGCTTTCTATATTTTTATACGTAATTTGTCAATTAGGAAAACATTACTAATCTTATGTTTAACAATACGATTATTTTAATTATAATAACTCCCCTTACATTATATACACTGTGAATTTTATTTGTATTAAGCGCTCTTATAAACGACCATCAATGGTTACTGTTTTTGACAACATATGGTAATGGTAGAAACGTGTGTTGATTGTCGTTCATAGGGAAACCTGCAATACCTACAACCGAAGTCGGTAAGCGGGTCTTTTGATGGTTGAAAATCAATAATTCCGACTTTGCGCTCTTACATTACCGACTTTGCGCTCCTAACTTACCGACGTTTGTTAATTAACATTTGGTTATTATAACAATTAATATTAGCATTTATAAATAATAAATGATTGCTGCGAATAACATTTAAACTTTACCTTTATTCAAGAATTACTTTGACGATTAATGGCAATTATTAAAACAAATAATTCTTATTATTATTAAAATTAATATAAAATAATAATGTTATCTTGCACATAAATTCATACGCTCGTGATAAAGGCACGTGTGCAGTGAAAGAAAATCTCTTAGCTCGGGTATAAGACGCACGTGCAGTTCCAAGAATTGCTGCTTGATAGTAGGTGATATTTTTCCGAGGCAAATTCCATTCCCAGCTGACGCAGCAGTTTAGCGCTAGATTGTAACCGATATTTTTCTGAGGCAAATTCCATTCCCAGCTGACGCAGCAGTTTAGCGTTTGATGGTAACTAATATTTATTCGCACGTGCAAAACTAAGAAGTCTCATTTTTTTTCACGAGTTGGTGATGATCGGTAGTGGAGGGGGCATTTTGACGCGAGTGGGGGTACCTCCCACTCGGCCGTACTGGGCTCGACGTGGGGAGCCAAAGACTCCTCGCCGACAGTCTACCGGCAACCTTGAAACTATTCACTCAAAAATATTACCTTAATAATAATTACCTCTTTTTAATAATATATACTAATACGTTTTGTGCCTGAGGGTCTCTCTTCCTCTAAGACAGCCTAAGACAACTCTTAAAGATTTGTCTCCTTTATACGTTAAACAAGAGAAGTCTTTTTCAAGATACTCTTTTAATTTAGTTGGCTAGGAAGATAGACTTCTCCATTATTTTGTGTAATCATTTGAGTAATTTTTATAAGAATACACTTTGGTTTGACCTGTAAAAAAAGTGACATTATTCTAACGGATAGAACCCATATTACACCAAAATCCTGCGACCGTTTAATTGACACAAACGATTCAAAAGCAGTTAGGTCCGTGGATTATAAGGATTTGGCACAATTCGATCTGGAGGTCATCTTAATACTTTAACAAAGGTCAGTACACCTCATTCTTCTTTGAAATTACGAGTGCTGGCTCTTCTAGCCCGGATTCCTAGCAGAGTACCAGCCTTACGGACTAGCCGAAAATATGGCAAATTTTTGTGGGTTTGTTCGTTTAATTGCGGGAACGTCACAATTTTAATAAACCTGACATCCATTCTGTTTAGTTTCTAATAGCATATCTTTACCGTCGATAAAATTTTTCTAATATATTTAAAAAAAAATTTTACTAATTTGTGAATTTAATTGTTGTTAAAAACTATAAAACTTCTATAAAAGTGATATTTAACAGGAGCTATGAAACGTTTCCTTTCAAGCTTTAAAGCGTATACTTACAAATAAAATAAAAAAATTTTAGTACGAAAAAATTTGGCAAACATGATTTATTTTTTCGACTACTGCAGTCAAAAAAAAGAAAAACAATCATTTTATTTCAAATTTTCTAGTTACTTTACGTGAAGAATTTAATTCTTTTTTAACGAAACTCGATTGTAGTAAACCTGACATCCATTCAGTATTGTTTCTAGTAGCCTATTTTTACCGTCTCTAAAAATTTTTCAATATATTTAAAAAAAAAAGTTTCGCAACTTTCTAGATTAAAACGTAGTTAAAAACTGTTAAAATTCTATAAAAGTACTTTTTAACAAGAGCTATGAAACGTTAACTTTCAATCTTTAAAGCGTATATTATAAATAAATAGTGTTAAGTCCGAAAAAATTTAACAAACATCATTTATATTTCGTCTACTGCTGTCAAAAAAAAGAGAAAAAATCTTTTTATTACAACTTTGTTTAGCTACTCCACGTGCAGAATACAATTCGTTTTCATTAAAATCCGATTGTAGTAAACCTAACATCTATTCTGTTTACTTTCTAATAGCACATTTTTACCTATGGTAAAAACTTTTTATTACATTTAATAAAAATTTTCGCTTCTTTGTGAAATTATTTGTAGTTGAAAACTATAAAACTTCTGTAAAAGTGATTTATAACAGAAGCTATGAAACGTTTTCTTTCAATCTTTAAAGCGTATACTTACAATTAAAATTTTAAAGTCTAAAAAAATTTGGCAAACATCATATACATTTCGACTACTGCAGTCAAAAAAAAGAGAAAAAATCATTTACTACAACTTTTTTTGGTTAGTTCACGTGTAGAATTCAATTCTCTTTCGACAAAATTCTATTGTAGTCAACCTAACATTTATTCTGTTTAGTTTCTTGTAGCCTATTTATACTGTCGCTAAGAATATTTCAATATATTTTTAGAGAAATTTTCGCTTATTTCTGGATTAAATCGTAGTTAAAAACTATAAAATTTCTAAAAAAGTGCTACATAAGAAAACCTATAAAACATTTTCTTTCAAGTTTTTAGGCTTATACTAACAAATATAATGTGTTATGTCCAATAAAATGAAGCAAAAATCATTTATATTTCATTAACTGCAGCCAAAAAAAAGAGAAAAAATTTTTTTATTAAAACTTTGTTTGGTTACTTTACGTGTAGAAATCAATTTCTTTTTCCACGAAACTCGATTGTAATAAACCTGACAACTATTTTGTTTAGTTTCTAGTAGACCACTTTTATTGTCGCTAAAAATTTTTCAATATATTTAAATTAAAATTTTTGCTACTTTTTGGAATAAATCGTAGTTAAAACCTATAAGATTTCTAAGAAAGTGCTATATAACAAAAGCTATAAAACGTTTTCTTTCCAGTTTTAAAGCGTAAGCTAACAAATAAAAAATTTAATGTACTACAACTTCTTGCAAATATCATTTATATTTTAACGACTGAAGTCCAAAAAAAGAGAAAAAATAATTTTTTTTAAGTTTTTTTGATAAACTCGCGCGTAGAATTTACTTCTTTTTCGACAAAAATCGATTGTAGTCAACTTAAAATCTATTCTGTTTAGTTTCTAATAGCACATTTTTACCGTAGCTAACAATTTTTTACTGTATTTAAAAAAATTTTCTCTTTTTTGTAAAATTAATTGTAGTTAAAAACTATAAAATTTCTATAAAAGTGCTATATAATCAAAGCTATGAAACGTCTTTTTTCAAGCTTTAGAGCGTATACTTATAAATAAATAGTGTTTAGTTTGAAAAAATTTAACAAACATCATTTATATTTCAAATTTTCTGTCAAAAAAAAAGAAAAAATCATTTTACTACAACATTTTTTGGTTACTTTACATGAAGAATTCAATACTTTTTCAACGGAAATCGATTCTAATTAACCTGACAACTATTCTGTTTAGTTTCTTGTAGCCTATATTTACCGTCGCTAAAAATTATTCAATATATTTAAAAATAAATTTTTGCTACTTTCTCGATTAAATTTTAGTTAAAAACTATAAAATTTCGAAAAAAGTGCTATATAACAGAAGCTATAAAACGTTTTCTTTTAAGTTTTAAAGCGTATACTATCAAATAGAAAGTGTTATGTCTAATGATTTCTAGCAAATATCATTTATATTTCAACAACTGCAGTCCCAAAAAGAGAAAAAAACATCTAAGTATAACTTTTTTTGGTAAACTATCGCGTAGAATTCAATTCTTTTTCGACAAAAATCGATTGTAGTCAATCTAACATCTATTCTGTTTAGTTCTAATTAACACATTTTTACCTTTGCAATAATTTTTTAATATATTTAAAAGAAATTTTTGCTACTCTGTGAATTAAATCTTTGTTTACGACTCTAAAATTTCTAAATAAGTGCTAATAACAAACGCTATAAAACGTTTTCTTTCAAGTTTTAAGGCGTATACTTACAAATAAAAAATTTAATGTACAATAATTTCTTGCAAATATCATTTATATTTCAACGACTGCAGTCCAAGAAAAGAGAAAAAATAATTTTATTACAAATTTGTTTAGTTCCTTCACGTGTAGAATAAAATTCGTTTTCATTAAAATCCGATTGTAGTCAACCTAACATCTATTCTGTTTTGTTTTTAATAGCACATTTTTACCGTCGCTAAAAATTTTTCAACATATTTAAAGGAATTTTTCGCTACTTTGTGAATTTAATTTTAGTTAAAAACGTTGAAACTTTTGTATAAGTGCTATATAACAAAAGCTATAAAATGTTTTCTTTCAATCTTTAAAGCGTATACTCACAAATACAAAGTATAAAGTCCAAAAAAATTGGCAAAAATCATTTATATTTTGACTACTGCTGTCAAAAAAAAGAGAAAAAATGATTTTATTATACCATTTTTTGTTTACTTTACGTAAAGAATACAATACTTTTTCAACGGAACTCGATTGTAATAAACCTGACAACTATTCTGTTTAATTTCTTGTAGCCTATTTTTACGGTCGCTAAGAATATTTCAATATATTTTTAGAGAAATTTCCGCTTATTTCTGAATTAAATCGTAGTACAAAACTAAAAAATTTCTAAAAAAGGGCTATATGAAAAAAGCTATAAAACGTTTTCTTTCAAGTTTTTAAGTGTACACTAACAAATAAAAAGTTTTTTGTCTAATAAAATCTAGCCAATATCATTTATATTTCAACTACTGCAGTCCAAAAAAAAGAGAAAAAATCATTCTATTACCACTTTGTTTAGTTACTTCACGTGTAGAATACAATTCGTTTTCATTAAAATCCGATTGTAGTCAACCAAAAATCTATTCTGTTTTGTTTTTAATAGCACATTTCTACCGTCGTTAAAAATTTTTCAATATTTTTAAAGGAATTTTTCGCTACTTTCTTGATTAAATAAAAGTTAAAGACTATAACATTTCTAAAAAACTACTATATAACAAAAGCTATAAAACGTTTTCTTTTGAGTTTTAAAGCGTATACTTACAAATAAAAAGTGTTAAGTCCGAAAAAATTTGGCAAACATCATTAATATTTCGACTACTGCAGTCAAAAAAAAGGGAAAAAGATTATTTATTACAACTTATTTTGGTTAGTTCACGTGTAGAATTCAATAATTTTTGACAAAATTCTATTGTTGTCAACCTCAAATTTTTACCGTAGCTAATATGTATTTAATATATTTAAAAATAAATTTTCGCTACTCTTTGGAATAAATMGTAGTTAAAAACTATAAAATTTC
>NW_014569603.1:819638-820271 GCF_001313835.1 Polistes canadensis
CGTAGTTAAAAACTATAAAATTTCTAAAAAAGTGCTATATTACAAAAGATCTAAAACGTTTTCTTTTAAGCTTTAAAGCGTATACTTACAAATAAAAAGTGTTAAGTCCGGAAAAATTTGGCAAACATTATATATATTTCGACTACTGCAGTCAAAAAAAAGAGAAAAAATCATTTATTGCACCTTTTTTTAATTACTTCACGTGTTTAGTTCATTTCGTTTTCATTAAAATCTGATTGTAGTCAACCTAACATCTATTCTGTTTAGTTTCTTGTAGTTTATTTTTACTGTCGCTAAAAACATTTCAATATTTTTTAAGAGAAATTTTCGCATATTTCTGGATTAAATCTTAGTTAAAAACTATAAAATTTCTAAAAAAAAGCCTTTATGAAAAAAGCTATAAAACGTTTTCTATC
The DNA here is from genome assembly GCF_001313835.1 of Polistes canadensis. Lineage (NCBI taxonomy): Eukaryota > Metazoa > Arthropoda > Insecta > Hymenoptera > Vespidae > Polistes > Polistes canadensis. The sequence goes on from NW_014569603.1 coordinate 820,055, forward strand.
AAGTTATTAAGCTTATACTAACAACTAAAAAGTGTTATGTCTAACAAAATCTAGCAAATATCTTTTATATTTCAACAACTCTAGTCCAAAAGAAGAGGAAAAACCATTTTATTACAACAATTTTTGGTTACTTCACGTGTAGATTTCATTTTTTTTTCGACGAAATTCGATTGTAGTCAACATAAAATCTATTCTGTTTAGTTTCTAATAGCACATT
>NW_014569603.1:823820-830750 GCF_001313835.1 Polistes canadensis
TCCCCAGTAAGGGACGAAACGTTCAACAAGATCAAATAAATTTGTTCATCAAAATTTATTAACTGTCTTCAATTTTCCCTTTGAAACTMATATATATTAATATACTGTTGGGACAAGAATATTGATTATTAATTTACTTATTAATATGTTTAAAAGAAATTCTTGCTATTTTGTGAATTTAATTGTAGTTAAAAACTAAAAAACTTCTTTAATAAAGCTATTTAACAGAAGCTATGAAACCTTTTCATTTAAGCTTTAAAGCGTATAGTTATAAATAAATAGTGTTTTGTCCGAAAAAATTTAAAAAACATTATTTATATTTCGACTACTGCTGTCAAAAAAAAGAGAGAAAATTATTTTATTACAACATTTTTTGGTTACTTTAAGTGAAGAATTCAATACTTTTTCAACGGAACTCGGTTGTAATAAACTTGACATCCCTTCTATTTAGTTTCTAGTAGCCCATTTATACTGTCCCTAAAAATTTTTYAAAATATTTTAAGAMAAATTTTCGCTTATTTCTGGATTAAATCGTAGTTAAAAACTGTAACATTTCTAAAAAAGTGCTACATAAGAAAACCTATAAAACATTTTCTTTCAAGTTTTTAGGCTTATACTAACAAATATAATGTGTTATGTCCAATAAAATCTAGCAAATATCATTTATATTTGAACAACTTCATTCAAATAAAATAGAAAGAATAATTTTATTACAACTATTTTTGGTTTCTTAACGTGTAGATTTCATTTCTTTTTTGACAAAATTCGATTGAAGTAAACATAAAATCTATTCTGTTTAGTTTCTAATAGCACATTTTTACCAGCGCTAAATGATTTTTAATATATTTAAAAAAAATTTTCGCTTCTTTGTGAAATTAATTGTAGGTAAAAACTATAAAATTTCTATAAAAGTGCTATTTAATCGAAGCTATGAAACGTCTCCTTTTAAGCTTTAGAGCGTATACTTATAAATAAATAGTGTTTAGTCCGAAAAAATTTAAAAAACATCACTTATATTTCGACTACTGCAGTCAAAAAAAACAGAAAAAATCATTTTATTAAAACTTTCTTTAGTTACTTTACGTGAAAAATTCAATTATATTCAACGAAACTCTATTTTAATAAACTGGACATCTATTCTGTTTAGATACTAGTAGCCCGTTTTTACTGTCACTAAAAATTTTTTAATACAGTTAAAAAGATATTTTCGCTACTTTCTTAATTCAGTCGTAGTTAAAAACTAAAAAATTTTTACAAAAGTGCTTTATAACTAAAGCTATAAAACGTTTTCATTCAAGTTTTGAAGCGTATACTATCAAGTAAAAAGTGTAGTGTCCAATAAAATCAAGCAAATATCACTTATATATTAACAAATTCGGTCCAAAAAAAGAGAAAAAATCATTTTATTACAAATTTTCTTGGTTACTTTACGGGTAGAATTCAATTCTTTTTCGAAAAAAATCGATTGATGTCTATCTAACATCTATTCTGTTTAGTTTGAAATAACACATTTTTACCTTTGCAATAATTATTTAATATATTTTAAAGAAATTTTCGCTATTTTGTGAATTAAATCGTTGTTTAAAACTTTAAAATTTCTAAATAAGTGCTATTTTACAAACGCTATAAAACGTTTTTTTTTCAAGTTTTAAAGCGTATACGTACAAATAAAAAAGGGTTATGTCCAATAAAATCTTGAAAATATCAACTATATTTTAAAAGCTGCAGCCCAAAAGAAGAAAAAAATCATTTGATTACAACTTTTTTGGTTTCTTTACGTGTAAAATTCAATTCTTTTTTATATAAACTCGATTGTAGTCAACATAAAATCTATTCTGTTTAATTTCTAATAGCACATTTTTACCTTTAGTAAAAATTTTTAAATATATCTAAAAGAAATTATCGCTACTCTGTGAATTTAATTGTAGTTAAAAACTATAAAACTTCTATAAAAGTGCTATATACCAGAAGCTATGGAACGTTTTCTTTCAATCTTTACAGCGTATACTTATAAATAAATAGTTTTTATTTCGAAAAAAATTAACAAACATCAATAATATTTTGATTACTGCTTACAAAAATAAGGGAAAAAATCAATTTATTCCAACATTTTTTGGTTACTTTGCGTGAAAAATTCAATACTTTTTCAACGGAACTCGATTGTAATAAACCTGACCTCTATTCTGTTTAGTTTCTTGTAGCCTATTTTTACTGTCGCTAAAAATTTTTTAATATATTTTAAGATAAACTTTCGCTACTTTCAGGATTAAATCGTAGTTAAAAACTATAAAATTTAGAAAAAAGTGCTATATAACAAAAGCTATAAAACATTTTCTTTCAAGTTTTAAAGCGTATTCTAACAAATAAAATATTTAATGTATAATAATTTCTTGCAATTATCATTTGTTGATGCGACCGATGCCTTAATCGGTACTCCAGTGGATAGTAGTGAATCGAAAAATGCCTTTACGGGTGATGTCGAGATTCTTTATTAATGGGAAGGAGGATAGAACAATAAAAACTAAATAACAACTTTATTTGAGCCTAGTCAGTACTAAAAAGTACGCTTTAATTGGCTCGTCAGGGAAAATCCTTTCAGCATAAAAACCCTGGTTGAAACGATGAAGAAGAATCCACAAATCAGGATAAATCTGGCCAAGTGCAGGACCGCCTTTTTTTCTTGTCGCTGGCCGAACTTAGATGATATGGATTTGCGCAATACAAAGAATTCTCCTTGAAGTAGTTCTCGCAAGTCTCAGCTAGATGAATCTCGAGCGATGAATCACACGTGATGAATCCAGAGTGACCAAATGATGAATGCCAACGGGCGCAATAACGCGCTGGGTTTTATACTAAAAAGCGATGTAATGCTGCACCAATCACCGAAAAGCTCGTGCATAACGCGGCTGTCGATACATGTGATTGGCATAATAAATGTGTTGGGAGAACTCAAGCCAGAAGAAAGAAAGAGCCCTTAGAAGCATCTTAGCGCTACTGTGGCTACTACCAAAAACAAAGACACTGCTTTGTCGAGCGTGTCTCACGTCTCGGCAGGGCCGTGCACGCCCCGGCGCTTCGCCTTAATCACTCGTTGCATAGGATACGCAACATCATTTATATTACAACAACTGCAGTCCAAAAAAAGAGAAGAAATCATTTTATTACAACTTTGTTTAGTTACTTCACGTGTAGAATACAATTCAGTTCCAATAAAATCCGATTGTAGTCAACCTAACATCTATTCTGTTTTGTTTTTAATAGCACATTTTTACCGTCGCTAAAAATTTTTCAACATAATTAAAAGAAATTTTCGGTACTCTGTAAATTTAATTTTAGTCAAAAACTATATAACTTCTATAAAAGTGCTATATAAATGAAGCTATAAAACGTTTTCGTTCAAACTTTAAAGCGTATACTTATAAATAAATTGTGTTTATTCCGAAAAAATTTATCAAACATCATTTATATTTCGACTACTGCGGTCAAAAAAAAGAAAAAAAATCATTTTATTAGAACATTTTTTGGTTACTTTATGTAAAGAATTCAATACCTTCAAACGGAACACGATTTTAATAAACCTGACAACTATTCTGTTCAGTTTCTTGTAGCCTATTTTTACTGTCGCTAAAAATTTTTCAATATATTTAAAGGAATTTTTTCCTTCTTTCTTGATTAAACCGTAGGTATAAACTATAAAATTTCTATAAAAGTGCTATTAAACAGAAGCTATAAAACGTTTAATTTCAAGCTTTAAAGCGTATACTTACAAATAAATAGTGTTAATTCCGAAAAAATTTATAAAAAATCATTTATATTTTGACTGCTGCAGTCAAAAAAAAAAGAGAAAAACTCATTTTGTTACAACTTTTTTTGCTTATTTTACATGTAGAATTCAATTCTTTTTCATAAAAACTCGAAATGTAGTCTACATAAAATCTATTTTGTTTAGTTTCTAATAGCACATTTTTACCGTCGCTAGAAATTTTTTATTTTGTTTAAAAAAAATTTTTCCTACCTTGTGAATTAAATCGTAGTTAAAAACTATAAAATTTATAAAAAAGTGATATTTTACAGAAGCTATGAAACGTTTTCTTTCAAGTTCTAAAGCGTATACTTACAAATAAAATGTGTTATGTCCAATAAAATCTAGCAAACATCATTTATATTTCAACAACTGCAGTATAACAAAAGAGAAAAAATCATTTTATTACAACTTTCTTTGGTAACTTCACGTGTACAATTTCATTCTTTTCGACAAAGTTCGATTGTAGTCAACCTAACATTTATTCTAGTTAGTTTCTAATAGTACATTTTTACCGTCGCTAGAAAGTTTTTATTATGTTAAGCAGAATTTTTCGCTATTTTGTGGATTGAATCGTTGTTAAAAACTATAAAATTTCTAAAAAAGCGCTATATTACAAAAGCTATGAAACGTTTTCCTTTAAGCTTTAAGGGATATACTAACAAATAAAAAGTGTTATGTCCAATAAAATCTTACAAATATCATTTATATTTTAAATACTGCCATCCAAAAAAAGAGAGAAAACTATTTGACTAAAACTTTTTTTGAAAACTTTACGTCTGGAATTCAATTCTTTTTCGAAAAAATTCGATTGTAGTAAACTTAGTATCTATTCTAATTAGTTCCTATTATCACATTTGTACCATCGCTAAAAATTTTTTAATATATGTTAAAGAACTTTTCGCTACTATGTGAATTTAATTGTAGTTAAAAGTTATAATATTTAGAAAAAAGTGCTATATAACAAAAGCTATAAAACATTTTCTTTCTAGTTTTTAAGCGTATACCTACAAATAAAAAGTTTTTACTTTAAAAAAATTTGGCAAACATCATTTATATTTTGACTACTGCAGCCAAAATATAAAGAAAAAATCATTTTATTACAACTTTGTTTAGTTACATCACGCGTAGCATACAGTTTGTTTTAATTAAAATCCGATTGTAGTCAACATAACATCTATTCTGTTTTGTTTTTAATAGCACATTTTTACCGTAACTAAAAATTTTTCAATATATTTTTAGAGAAATTTTCTCCTTCTTCTGGATTAAATCGTAGTTAGAAACTATAAAACTTCTACAAAAGAGCTATTTAACAGAAGCTATAAAACGGTTTCTTCCAAGTTTTAAAGAGTATACTTACAAATAAAAATTTTTAAGTCCGAAATATTTAGAAAATATCATTTATATTTCAACAACTGCAGTCCAGAAAATGATAAAAAATCATTTTATTACAACWTTTTTGGGTTACTTAACGCGTAGATTTTAATTATTTTTCAAAAAAAATCAATGGTAGTCAATCTAACATCTATTCTGTTTAGTTTCCAATAACACATTTTTACGTTTGCTAAAAAGTTTTTAATATATTTAAAAGAAATTTTTGCTTCTTTGTGAATTAAATCGTTGTTTTAAACTATAATATTTCCAAAAAAGTGATATTTACCAGAAGCAATAAAACGTTTTCTTTCAAGCTTTAAAGGGTATAATTACAAAAAAACGTGTTCAGTCCAAAAAAATTTGTCAAAAATCATTTATATTCTTACAACTACAGTCAAAAAAAAGAGAAAAAATCATTTATTTACAACATTTCTTGGTTACTTTACGTGAAGAACTTCTTTCTTTTTCAACAAAACTCGTTTGTAGTAAACCTGATATCCATTCTGTTTAGATTCTTATAGCACATTTTTAACATTGCTAGAGATTTTTTAATATGTTAAAAAGAAATGTTGGCTACTTTGTGGATTAAATCGTAGTTAAAAACTAAAAATTTTCTAAAAAAGTGCTATATAACAAAAGCTATAAAACGTTTTTTTCCAAACTTTAAAGCGTATACTTACAAATAAAAAGTGTAAAGTCTGACAAAGTTTAGCAAACATCATTTACATTTTGACTACCGCAGTCAAAAAAAAGAGAAAAATTCATTTTACTACAACTTTTTTTGGTTATTTTACGAGTGGAATTCAATTCTTTTTCGACAAAAATCGATTGCATTCAATCATACATCTATTTTTTTTAGTTTTAAATAACACATTTTTACCTACGCTAAAAATTTTTTAATACAATTAAAAGAAATATTTACTACTTTGTGAATAAAATCGTTGTTTAAAACTATAAAATTTCTAAAAAAGTGCTATTTAACAGAAGCTATGAAACATTTTCTTTCAAGATTTAAAGTGTATACATACAAATAAAATATGTTAAGCAAAACATATTTAGCAAGCATCATTTATATTTTAACAACACTAGTCTAAAAAAAAAAGAAAAAATCATGTTATTACAACTTTTTTTAGCTACTTTACGTTGAGAGTTCAATTCTTTCTGAAAAAAACTCGATTGTAGTTAACCTAAAATCTATTCTGTTTAAATACTTATAGCATATTTTTACCGCTGCTAGAGTTTTTTTATATGTCTATAAGAAATGTTCGCTACTTTGTTGATAAAATCGTAGTTAAAAACTATAAAATATATAAAAAAGTGCTATATACCAAATGATTTAAAACGTCTTCTTTCAAGTTTTAAAGCGTATACTAACAAATAAGATGTGTTATGTTTAATAAAATCTAGCAAATATTATTTATATTTCCACAACTGCAATCAAATAAAAGAGAAAAAATCATTTTATACAACTTTTTTTGGTAACATCACGTGTAGAATTCAATTATTTTCGACAAAATTTATTTGTAGTCAACCTAACATCTAATTACTATAATTTCTTATAGCACTTTTTTACCGTCCCTACAAATTTTTTACCATATTTAAAAGAAATTTTTGCTACTTTGTGAATTTATTTGTAGTTAGGAACTGTAAAACTTCTATAAAAGTGCTATTTAACAGAAGCTATTAAACGTTTTCTTTCAAACTTTAAAGCGTATACTTAAAAAAAAAGTGTTCAGTCCGAAAAAATTTAGCAA
>NW_014569603.1:831859-832821 GCF_001313835.1 Polistes canadensis
GAATAAATCGTAGTTCAAAACTATAAAATTTCTAAAAAAGTACTATTTGACAGAAGCTATAAAACGTTTTCTTTCAAGCTTTAAAGCGTATACTTACAAATAAATAGTTTTAAGTCCGAAAAAATTTGGCAAACGTCATTTATATTTTGACTACTGCAGTCAAAAAAAAGAGAAAAATAATTTTATAGCAACTATTTTCGGTTTTTTCACGTCAAGAATTCAATTTTTTTTCAACGAAACTCGATTGTAATAAACCTGACAACTATTCTGTTTAGTTTTTAGTAGCCAATTTTTACTGTCGCTAAAAATTTTAATATATTTAAAACAAATTTTTGCTACTTTGTGAAATTTATTGTAGCCGAAAACTTTAAAACTTCTATAAAAGTGCTATTTAATAGAAGCTATGAAACGTTTTCTTTAAAGCTTTAAAGCCTATACTTGCAAATAAAAAAGGTTCAGGTCAAAAATATTTAGCAAAGATCATTTATGTTTCGACTACTAAACTCAAAAAAAAGATAAAAAATCATTTTATTACAACTTTTTATTGTAAACTCACGCGTAGAATTCAACTTATTTTGGACAAAACTCGATTGTAGTCAATCAAACATTTATTCAGTTTAGTTTTAAATAACACATTTTTACCTTAGCTATAATTTTTTAATATATTTAAAAGAAATTTTCGCTACTTTGTGAATTGAATCGTTGTTTAAAACTATAAAATTTCTACATAAGTGCTATTTTACAAAACCCTATAAAGCGTTTTCATTCAAGTTTTAAAGCGTATACTTACATATAAAAAGTGATATGTTGGATAAAATCTAGCAAATATCATTTATATTTCAAAAACTACGATCCAAAAAAAGAGAGAAAATTATTATATAATTATTTTTTTTGGTAACTTTACGTATAGAATTCAATTCTTTTTCATAAAAACTCGATTGTAGATAACCTAAAATCTGTTC
>NW_014569603.1:833226-834750 GCF_001313835.1 Polistes canadensis
ACATTATTTATATTTCGACTACTGCAGTCATAAAAAAGAGAAAAATTATTTTATTAGAACATTTTTTGGTTACTTTACGTGAAGAATTCAATTCTCTTTCAACGAAACTCGATTGTAGTAAACCTGACATCCAATTTGTCTAGTTTCTAGTAGCCTATTTTTACTGTCTCTAAAAATTTTTCAATATATTAAATAGAAATTTTCCGCTACTTTCTAGATTACATTGTAGTTAAAAACTATAAAATTTCTAAAAAAGTGCTATATAACTAAAGCTAAAAAACGTATTCATCAAGTTTTAAAGCGTATACTTAGAAATTAAAAGTGTTATGTCCAATAAAATGTAGCAAACATCATTTATATTTCAACAACTGCAGTCTAAAAAAAGAGAAAAAATCATTATATTACAACTTTTTTTGGTAAATTCGCGTGTAGAATTCTATTCTCTTCGACAAAATTCGATTGTAGTCAACCTAAAATCTATTCTCTTTATTTTCTTATAGCACATTGTTACTGTCGCTAAAAATTCTCTAATATATTTAAAAAAATTTCTGCTACTTTGTAAATTTATTTGTAGTTAAGAACTGTAAAACTTCTTCAAAATTGCTATTTAACAAAAAATATAAAACGTTTTCTTTCAAAATTTAAAGCGTATACTTCCAAATAAAAAGGGTTAAGTCCAAAAAAATTTAACAAACATCATTTATATTTTTACTACTGCAGTCTAAGAAAAGTAAAAAAATTATTTAATTACAAACTTTTTTGTTTACTTTAGGTGAAGATCTTAATTATTTTCAACGAAACTTGATTGTAGTATACCTGACATCTATTCTTTTAAGTTTCCTGTAGCCTATTTTTACCGTCTGTAAAAATTGTTTAATATATTTTACAAGAAATTTTCGCTTATATCAGGATTAAATCTCAGAAAAACACTATAAAATTTTCAAAAAAGTGCTATATAACTAAAGCTATAAAACGTTTTCCTGCAAGTTCTAAAGCGTATACTAACAAATAAAAAGTTTTATATCCAATAAATTCTGGCAAATATTGTTTATATTCCAGAATCTGCTGTCGAAAAAAAAAAAAAAATCATTTGATTCTACTTTTTTTGGAGACTTCACGTCTAGTATTCAATTATTTTTCGACAAAATTTGACTGTAGTCAACCTATCTTCTATTCTGATTAGTTCTTATTAGCACATTTTTACCGTCGCAAAAAATTTTTAAAAATATTTAAAAGAACTTTTTGCTATTTTGTGAATTTAATTGTAGTTAAAAACTATAAAACTTTTATAAAAGTGCTATATAACTAAAGCTAAAAAACGTATTCATTCAAGTTTTAAAGCGTATACTTACAAATAAAAAGTGATATGTTGGATAAAATCTAGCAAATATCATTTATATTTCAAAAACTACGATCCAAGAAAAGAGAAAAAATTATTATATAATTATTTTTTTTGGTAACTTTACGTATAGAATTCAATTCTTTTTCATAAAAACTCGATTGTAGATAACCTAAAATCTGTTC
>NW_014569603.1:835520-840256 GCF_001313835.1 Polistes canadensis
TTTTAAGCTTAAAAGCGTGTACTTACAAATAAAAAGTGTTATGGCGAATAAAATCTAGAACACATTATTTATATTTCGACTACTGCAGTCAAAAAAAAGAGAATAAATCATTTTATTACAATATTTGTAGGTACTTTCCGTGAAGAAATTATTTCTTTTTCAACAAGACTCTAGAGTATCAAACCTGACATCAATTCTGGTTAGTTCCTTGTAACCCATTTTTACTGTCGCTTTAAATTTTTTTTTATATTTACAAGAAGTTTTCGCTACTTTCTAGATTAAAACGTATTTAAAAACTAAAAAAACTCTAAAAAAAAGGCTATATAACAAAAGCTATAAAACGTTATCTTTCAAGTTTTAAAGCGTATACTTACAAATAAAAAGTGTTATGTCCAATAAAATCTAGCAAATATCATTTATATTTTATCAACTCTAGTTCAAAAAAACAGAAAAAATCATTCTATTACAACTATTTTTGGTTAATTTAAGTAAAGAATGCAATTCTTGTTCAACGCAACTCAATTGTAATAAACCTGACATCCATTCTGTTTAGTTTCTTGTAGCCCATTTTAACGGCTGCTAAAAATTTTCTAAAATATGTAAAAAAAAATTTACCCTACTTTCTAAATTAAATCGTAGTTACAAATAATAAGATTTCGAAAAAAGTGATATATAACATAGGCTATAAAACGTTTACTTTCAAGTTTTTAAGCATATACTAACAAATAAGAAGTGTTATGTCCATTTTAATCTAGCAAATATCATTTATATTTTAACAACTGCGATCCAAAGAAAGGAAAAAAATCATTTTATTACCACTTTTTTCGGTTACTTCACGTGTAGAATTAAATTCTTTTTCGACAAAATTCGATTGTAGTCAACCTAACATCTACTCTGTTTAGTTTTTTATAGCACATTTTTACCGTAGCTAAAAATTTTTAAATATTTTAAGAGAATTTTTGCGCTACTTTTTCAATTAAATCGTCGTTTAAACCATAAAATTTCTAAAAAAGTGATATATAACAAAAGCTACAAATCGTTTTCTTTAAAGTTTAAAAGCGTATACTAACATATAAAAAGTGTAATGTCTAATAATTTCTAGCAAATATCATTTACATATCTACAACTGCCGTCTAAAAAATAGAAAAAATCATTTTATTAAAACTTTTTTTGGTAAATTCACGCGTAAAATTCAACTCTTTTTAAAAATAATCGATTATAGTCAATCTAACATTTATTCTCTTTAGTTTTAAATAACACATTTTTACCTTCGCTATAATTTTTTATATATTTAAAAAAAATTTTCACTACTTTGTGAATTGAGTCGTTGTTTAAAACTTAAAAATTTCTACATAAGTGCTATTTTGCAAACGCTATAAAACGTTTTCTTTTAGGCTTTAAAGCGTATACTTACAAATAAAAAGTGTTAAGTCCGAAAAAATTTGGCAAACATCATTTATATTTCGACTACGGCAATCAAAAAAAAAACAAAAAGTAATTTTATTACAACTGTTTTTGGTTACTTCACGTGCAGAATTCAATTCTTTTTCGTCAAAATTCTATTGTAATCAACCTAACTTTATTCTGTTTTGTTTTTAATGGAACATTTTTACCGTCGCTAAAAATTTTTTAATATACTTAAGAGAAGTTTTCGCTACATTGTGAATTTATTTGTAGTTAAAAACTATAAAACTTCTAAAAAAGTGCTATATAACTAAAGCTCAAAAACGTATTCATTCAAGTTTTAAAGCGTATACTTACAAATAAAAAGTGATATGTTCGATAAAATCTAGCAAATATCATTTATATTTCAAAAACTGCGATCCAAAAAAAGGAAAAAATTTATTTTATTACCAATTTTTACGGTTACTTCATGTGTAGAATTTAATTCTTTATCGACAAAATTCGACTGTAGTAAACCTAACATCTATTCTTTTTTGTTTCTTTTAGCACAATTTTACTGTAGCTAAAAATTTTTTATTATTTTTAAAATACTTTTTCGCTACTTTGTGAATTTAATTGTACTTAAAAACTATAAAACTTCTATAAAAGTGCTATTTAAAGAAAGCTATTAAACGTTTTATTTTAAGCTTTTAAGCGTATACTTACAAATAAACAGTGTTAGGTCCGAAAAAATTTAATAAACATCATTTATATTTCGACTACTGCAGTCAAAAAAAAGGGAAAAAATTATTTTATTAAAACATTTTTTGGTTACTTTACGTTAAGAATTCAATTCTTTTTCAACGAAACTCGATTGTAGTAAACCTGACATCCATTCTGTTTTGTTTCTAGTAGCCTATTTTTACCGGCTCTAGAAATTTTTCAATATATTTATAAGAAATGTTCGCTACTTTGTGAATATAATTGTATTTAAAAACTATAAAACTTCAATAAAATTGCTATTGTGACGTTCCTGCAGTTAAACGAGTAAAAACGAGTAACCCCACAAATATTGGCCCTTTTTTCGGTCAGTCCGTAAAAAGGGTACTCTATCAGGGATCTGGGCTAGAAGAGCCAGCACCTGCAAGTTTAAAAGAACAATGAGGTATACATACCTTTGAAGAATTATTATTATGTCTTCTGGAACGAATTGGGCCTAATCCTTATAATACACGGACCTAACTGCTTCTGAATYGATTGCGTCGATTAAACGGTCGTAAGGTTTCGGTGTAATACGGGTTTTTGGCCGTTAAGATAATGTTACTTAATTCACAGGTAAAACCAGAGTATATTCTTAATAGTTACTCAAATAATTACACAAGGATAAATTAACAAAATAATGTAGAAGTCCGCCTTCCAAGCCAATAAAACAAGAAGAGTATCTTGAAAAAGACTGCTCTTATTTCCAATGTATATAAAGACAAATCTTGAAAGAGTTGTTTTCGGCCGTTATAGTAAGAGAAATACTCAGGTACAAAAACGCGTGAATATCTATTATTAGAACAGAGGTTATTAACTAAGTAAATATTTTCGGGTGAAGAAGTTTTGTAATTGTCGGTAGATCGTAGGCGAGGAGTCCTGTGACTCCCTACGTCGAGCCCAGCACGGCTGAGTGGGAGGTACCCCCACTCGCGACAAAATGCCCCCTCCACTACGACCATCACCAACTCGTAAAAAAGGAATTTACGTGCAAGATAACATTATTATTCCATAATAATGTCATTCATAATAAGAATCATTTACTCCATTGATTGTCAATAATCATTAAAGTTTTTCTCAAATAAAGGTAAAGTAACCCAAATGTTACTTGCTGCAATCATTTAATTATTAATAAATAAATAATTTATAATATATTAATATTTATTAATACTAATAAAGTAATTGTTACATTAACCAAATGTTAACTAACAAAAGTCGGTAATGTAGGTAAGGCAGGTTACCTTATGAACGACAATTGACACATGTTTTTACTATTATCACATGCTGTCCAAATAAGAACCATCGATGGTCGTTCATAAGAGTGCTTAATACGAATAGAATTTACAGTGTATATAATGTAAGGTGAATTATTATAAAACAATCGTATTGTTAAACACAAGATTAGTAATGTTTACCCAATTGACATATTACGTAGAAAAATATAGAAAGCTACAGTATACAATGTAACTATACGCATATGTAATTTGAGTAAGTAACAATATGTAAGTAACAAAAATTTAAATTATTTTTTTCGTATAATATGACAGGAAGAACAATCGCAACTATTGAATATTTATTATAAAATGATTAACATTGGATAATACGCCCTGCCATACAAAGTCGTCACTAGGACGTGACACTATTTATTAAAAGCTATAAAGTTTTTTCTTCCAAGATTTAAAGCGTATACTTACAAAAAAAAAATGTTAAGTCCGAGAAAACTCTGCAAACATCATATATATTTCGACTACTGCAGTCGAAAGAAAAGAAAAAATCATTTTAATACAACATTTTTTAATTACTATACGTGAAGAATTTAATTCTTTTTTAACAAAACTCGATTGTAGTAAACCTGCCATCCCCTTCTGTTTAGTTTCTAGTAGCCTATTTTTACCGTCTCTAAAAATTTTGCAATATATTGAAAAAGAAATTTTCGCTACTTTCTTGATTAAATCTTAGTTAAAAACTATTAAATTTTTAAAATAGTGCTATATTACAAAAGCTATAAAACGTTTTCCTTCAAGCTTTAAAGGATATACTAACAAATAAAAAGTGTCATGTCCAATAAAATCTGGCAAATATCATTTATATTTCTAAAACTATAGTCCAAAAAAAGAGAACAAATCATTTGATTACAATTTTTTATGGAAACTTTACGTCTAGTATTCAATTCTTTTTCGACAAAATTCGATTGTAATCAACATAGCATCTATTCTGATTAGTTCCTATTAGCACATTTTTGCCGTTGGTAAGAATTTTTAAATATATTTAGAAGAAATTTTTGCTACTTTGTGAATTAAGTTGTAGTAAAAAACTATAAAACTTCTATAAAAGTACTATTAGATGGACAAATAAGTTTCCGCCGTTTTAATGTAGATAACGCGGCGGGGAGTTTCCGTTAACTTTCGCAGATGATATCCTGCTTCAAAATTAGTTTAGACGTTTAGGAACAACATAACCTATTAATATTATTGATTTCATATTGGTAAAATATAATTTTTTTTAGTTGAAAATGTCCAAATTTGAGCCAAATAAGCGTCATTTGCGGGAAATATTAGTTTACTTCTTTAATATAAAGAAATCTGCTGCTGATG
>NW_014569603.1:840596-842710 GCF_001313835.1 Polistes canadensis
TTTTTACATCGTATTATCACTGATGATGAAAAATGGATACATTATGATAATCCAAAAAAAGAAATCATGGGAATTACCAAGCCATGCGTCAACATCAAAAGCTAAACCGAATAATCACGGAAAAAAACTCATGCTGTGTACTTGGTGGGATCAGCTGGGTGTAGTGTATTATGAGTTGCTTAATCCGAGCGAAACAATCATCATGATATCCATTATATTTAGTTACTAGTAGCCTATATTTACCGTCTATAAAAATTTCTTAATATAATTGAAAAGAAATTTTTGCTACATACTAGATTAATTCGTAGTTAAAAACTATAAAATTTTTAGAAAAGTGCTATATACCTACAGCTATAAAACGTTATATTTCAAGTTTTTAAGCGTATTCTATCAAATAAAAAGTGTTATATCCAACAAATTCAAGCAAATATCATTTATATTTTAACTTGTCCCGTTCAAAAAAAAAAAATCCTTTTATTACTACTTTTTTTGGTTACTTTACGTGTAGAATTCAATTCTTTTTTATAAAAACTTGATTCTAGTCAACTTAAAATCTATTCTGTTTAGTTTCTAAAAGCAAATGTTTACCATCCTTAGAAATTTTTTTTGATGTTTAAGAGAAATTTTTGCTACTTTGTGGATGAAATCGTAGTTAACAACTATAAAATTTCTAAAAATGTGCTATTTTACAGAAGCTAATAAACGTTTTCTTTCAAACTATAAAGCGTATACATACAAATAAAAATTGTTATTTCGAGTAAAATCTAGCAAATATCATTTATATTTCCACAACTGCAGTTTAAAAAAAGAGCAAACATCATTTTATTACAACTTTTATTAGTTATTTTACATGTAGAACTCAAATATTTTTCAGCAAAATTAGATTGTAGTCTACCTAAAATCTATTCTGTTTAGTTTCTAGTAGCCTATTTTTACTGTCTTTAAAAAATTTTCAATCTATATAAAAAAGAAATTTTCGCAACTTTTTAGTTTAAATCGTAGTGAGAAACTATAAAACTTTTATAAAAGTGCTATTAAACACAAGATATAAAACGTTTTCCTTAAAGTTTTAAAGCGTATTCTTACAAATAAAAAGTGTTAAGTCCGAAAAAATTTGGCAGACAACATTTATATTTCGACTACTACAGTCTAAAAAAAGAGAAAAGATCGATTATTACACGTTTTTGAATTACTTTAAGTAAAGAATATAATTATTTTTCTACGAAACTCGATTATAGTAAATCTGACATCTATTCTGTTTAGTTTCTAATAATAAATTTTTACTGTCGCTAAATATTTTTTAATATATTTAGGTAGAAATTTTTGCTACTTTTTTTATTAAATCGTAGTTAAATACTATAAAATTTCTAATAAAGTGCTATTTTACAGAAGCTGTTGTTGCGACCGATGCCTTAATCGGTACTCCAGTGGATAGTAGTGAATCGAAAAATGCCCTTACGGGTGATGTCGAGATTCTTTATTAATAGGAAGGAGGATAGGGAAATAAAAACTCAATAACAACTTTATTTGAGCCTAGTCAGTACTAAAAAGTACGCTTTATTTGGCTCGTCAGGGAAAAGCCTTTTGGCATATAAACCCTGGTTGAAACGTTGACGAAGAATTCGTACAAATCGGGATAATTCTGGCCAGGTGCAGGACCGCCTTTGTCCCTTGTCGCTGGTCGAACTTAGATGATGTAGTATTGCGCAATACAAATAATTCTCCTCGAAGTAGTTTCTCGCAAGTCGCAGCTTTCTAAGATAGATGAATCTCGAGCGATGAATCACGCGTGATGAACCAAGAGTGCCCAAATGATGAGTGCCAACAGGCGCAAGAACGCGCTGGGTTTTATACCAAAAAGCGATGCAATGCTGCACCAATCACCGAATAGCCCGAGCATAACGCAGCTGTCGATACATGTGATTGGCATAATAAATGTGGTGGGAGAACTCAAGCTAGAAGAAAGAAGGAGCCCATACAAGCCTCTTAGCGCTGCCGTGGCTACTACCAAAAACAAAGACACTGCTTTGTCAAGCGTGTCTCACGTCTCGGCAGGGCCGTGCACGCCCCAGCGCTTCGCCCTACTCACTCGTTGCATAGGATACGCAACATAC
>NW_014569603.1:843035-844673 GCF_001313835.1 Polistes canadensis
TGCCTTGTGTTTTATTCCGTCAGCTCTCGCATGTATCTTTGTGACACGTCCTAGTGGCGTTTGCTCTTTCAAATATTCCTTATTCCATCATTTCCAAAACAGCTGTCTCACCTGCTGAACGTGCTGCTATTGCGATAGACACCTAGATGATACATTCCTGTACTAGTCCTCTGGCGGACTCGGAAAATAATATCCAATTAAAAAATGACCAGGTGTAAGAGCACGCAAGTCGTTCAAATCATTAGACTGATGGGTGATAAGACGCAAGTTTAGAATAGCCTTTATCTCGAGGACGTAAATTAATAATACCTCACACGATAACATTGCTTCGCTATCAATTCTAACTAGACTAACTAGATGGTGCTTAAAGATTTTCTTGCCACCTCCAGTAGACCGCCAAAATGAGGTAGTGGGGAGAGATAAAATGCCACTTGAATCTTTCATTAATTAAGCTTCGCGATCACGCGCGCCTCTAATTCGTTCGTAGAATCAACAAAATTAGTCGTGCTGTCGAAATATATGTCCGAATATTTAGCATAGCGTTCCATAAATCCACGCAAAGCGTTTTTAGCCGCTTTAACAATTCATAGAAGTATTAATGCGCCAAAAAGTTCCTAAAGCTTGCGCCGTAAAACTCGGGCATTTCCAATACTTTTCCGTTACACGTTATGCTACACGCGAATCTTATTCTCCTCGAGCGTTTGGAGATTTTGGCGAAACTCTTGCTATATTTTATATATATCGGGCTGAGACCTTTTCTCCCATGTTGATTTTAATTGCCATAGCAACGGCTCGCTTTACCGTAYAGCCTATTTTATCTTCGGCCGCGTTTCCAATTAACACCTAATGTTTCTACTGTGCCTGTCTTTAAGAATCTCGGCGCAATTTAACGCCCATTGTCGAAAATGCATGCCTGCCTATGCGGTTATCCTTATTAATTCGTCGCGGACTCGCTTTGCTTCATTAACCGTACGCGCTCCGGCTAACAAGTCGTCTACATAGAAATCCTCTTTAAGAACGATGGCAGCTCTCGGGAATCGGTGAAATTAGTCGCTCTCGAGTTGATGTAAATTACGCGTTGATAAGCACGACGCGGAGGCGGTTCCATAAAATACTGTATTTAATCTATATGCTTACACGGGCTCACTTTCCTGTCGACGCCAGAGTATAGTTTGATATTTGCGATCGCGCGGGTCCATTGTTATCTGTCGATACATCTTCGCGATGTCCGCGGTAATAGCGATAGCGCGTGATCTAAATCTTACTAAAAATGTAAACAGATCCTCCTGCATGGTCAGACCAACCCTTAATACTTCATTCAAAAATTTCCCGTTGCTGGTTTTTTACCGACGCGTCGAACACCACTCGCAATTTGGTCGTAAGACTAATATGCTTTAATACAGCATGATGCGGTAAATAGAATGTATCTTAGTAGGGTCCCCCTTCTATCGTTGTCATTTGACCTAGTTCTTCATATTCGGCTAAGAATTTAATTTATTCATTTCTTATTTCCGGCTCGCCCGACAATAACCGCTTTAACGCGTGTAATCTTCGCCACGCGTGAAATCCTCGCAACGCGTGAAATCCTCGCAACGCGTGAAATCCTCGCAACGCGCTCGCGTACGAGTCGCCTAACTG
>NW_014569603.1:845178-852701 GCF_001313835.1 Polistes canadensis
CGACCCAATACTAGTCTTAGTTACTTCTTCAATCTTCCAAAATTTCTCCAATAATCAATTCAATTCTGCTGTATCTGTGTAGCAGTTAACGCTCCGCGAACTACGCGCGACTCCTGTTTTCATAACGAGCCATCCTGACACAATTCCTTGTGCCATTAAACTTTCATTCAATCCAATGCTCTGATCTGAGCGTCATAGTAATGTAAAAATCTCGACACCGAGACTCGCGTCGATATTCGCGGTCTCATAAAATTTGTGATTTGCCAAAAGGATCCCTGCCGGCATATTTAATTCTTCTCGCGAAATTCATTGCGAGGGTAACCGATTCGTTACAGCTGGTGATAATAAAACTTTCAATTCTCTTGCAATTTTCTGCTCGCGATTTCAAAGTAAATATTGGTACGTCCATGACTTGCTTGAATATTCGTACAAAATTCCTGAAAATAAATCATTAAAAAAATGCGCTTCGTAACCCGAATTCAAGAGTACAAGAAACCCGTGTGGCCTGCCATCAAGATCTAGCAAATGCACCACTKCCGCAGCAGCGCAAGTGCACGCGAGTGATTGAGCTTTACATGTGCATCATGCACTTCCGATACCACCTGGATACGCAAACTCGTGATGCCAACCGTTGCACCTTCTGCAACGGCCTCTTTCTTTCACATGTAACAAATCACAATGGCTGCCTTTGCACTTTTCTGCCGCAGCCTTACTTAATACATGTGCAAACTTATAATCAGCTTGAAAACAATTCAAGCACAAATTGGCGTTAACCACGATTCTCTTGCGCTCCTCAGGCTCGGCCCTCCGTAACAGCTCACACTCCGATGGATGCTTGCCTCTCRCGGCATATGCCACACGAGATGGTCGCACTCAAGAAATAAACTTGAACTTATCTTTGGTCGGTACTTCGCGGCCGATTTCGCGGAGAATTACAACGCGGCTCATCACGCATCGATTTCCTTAAACGAAAATTCCTCTTAGGTCCAAACAGCGCGTTCCTTCTGTTATTGTCAATCCTCCTCGGCTTTTCTGCCGGCGCGGCGCTTACTAGCGCATTTCCCGTATCGCGTTAAAATACCACAAACTCGTTCACCGTCGGTAAAGCATCTCGGGAACACCGTTGTTCCCATTGAAGACGTGTTGTTGGATCCACTCGGGAAAAATGTGCGGTGATAGCAAATTGATCGACAAACACTTTTTTAGTCGCTACTAATGCCCTATAACTTGCATTTAGCGCATCGGACACGGCAATTAAAGACGACGGAAACTCACTGTTAATCGGGGGACCCTCCAAAATAGCTCGCACGTGCATATTTATCAGTATTAACGGATTGTCATAGCACTCAACTAAGGTCTTCCACGCAGTCGGATAATTATCCGCGGTAATTTCCAGAACTCTTATTTTCTCCACGGCCGGTCCCGATAAGCATAATTTTAAATATGCAAACTTTTGTATATCCCGAAGTACGGGATTATTTCCTATCACAGATTGAAACGTGCCCTCGGCTATTCCTCATGCTGCCCGTCAAATCGAGGTAATTGTACCGCCGGTATTCTGTAAATACTATCTACGGACAGACTGCTAACCGTAGTTCTAACCGGAGACAGCCGACACGGGGTAGGCAAATTTGTATCTTCGGTAATTACCGAATCAATTCTATTAATAATTAATTATGCTTCCGCTATTGCATCGATGACTGCCTCAATATGATTATACATTTCGTCAATTAGCGTTCCCATCGCTTCACCGGAAGTTTTTTCTACTATCTCCTCTAATATTGTCAAATCCTTATCGATTTTGGAACTTCTAATCTTTAATTTCATTATATCAAGCGGGCTAGTACGATCTATTTTACTTAATGCCTTTTGAAACTGCGCGAATCCTTTCTTCATAAACTCGAATCCCCGTACAACGCGCTCGACATCACCACGTGCACTACTCGAACAAGGCATTTTCACGAAAAAAGGCGAAATTAAGAAGAGAAAAAAGGAGGAAAAATACGACTTCAGAGAATGATCAAGCAACAGAAATTACAAAACTCACGTGAATCCTATGAATAAAGTGTCCCGTGCAGSGTACTCACGCACCGGAACAATAGAAGCTTCTCGGCTTGTAGCGATGATGCAAGACCTCCTTTGTTCCTTGATCAGAAGTCTTCCGTAGCCTCTTTCTCCTCCGTTGAAAAAGACTGTATGCACAATAGACGCCGGACGAAGAGTGGGGAGGAAGCTCCCTATCCGGCTCGAAGGACCAAAATGTTGTTGCGACCAATGCCTTAATCGGTACTCCAGTGGATAGTAGTGAATCGAAAAATGCCCTTACGGGTGATGTCGAGATTCTTTATTAATGGGAAGGAGGATAGGAAAATAAAAACTCAATAACAACTTTATTTGAGCGCAGTCAGTACTAAAAAGTACGCTTTATTTGGCTCGTCAGGGAAAAGCCTTTCGGCATAAAAACCCTGGTTGAAACGTTGACGAAGAATCCGTACAAATCGGGATAATTCTGGCCAGGTGCAGGACCGCCTTTGTCCCTTGTCGCTGGCCGAACTTAGATGATGTAGTATTGCGCAATACAAATAATTCTTTTCGAAGTAGTTTCTCGCAAGTCGCAGCTTTCTAAGATAGATGAATCTCGAGCGATGAATCACGCGTGATGAACCAAAAGTGCCCAAATGATGAGTGCCAACAGGCGCAAGAACGCGCTGGGTTTTATACCRAAAAGCGATGCAATGCTGCAACAATCACCGAAAAGCCCRARCATAACGMGGCTGTCGATACATGTGATTGGCATAATAAATGTGGTGGGAGAACTTAAGCTAGAAGAAAGAAGGAGCCCTTACAAGCCTCTTAGCGCTACCGTGGCTACTACCAAAAACAAAGACACTGCTTTGTCGAGCGTGTCTCACGTCTCGGCAGGGCCGTGCACGCCCAAGCGCTTCGCCTACTCACTCGTTGCATAGGATACGCAACAGAAGCTATAAAACGTTTTCTTTCAAGCTTTAAAGCGTATACTTACAAATAAAAGTGTTAAGTCCGAAAAAATTTGGCAAACATCACTTATATTTTAACAACTGCCGTCTAAAAAAGAGAAAAAATCATTTTATTAAAACTCTTTTTGGTTACTTCACGTGTAGAGTTCAATTATTTTTCATAAGAACTCGATTGTAGTCAACCTAAAATCTATTCTTTGTAGTTTCAAGTAGCCTATTTTTACTGTCGCTAAAAATTTTTCAATATATTTAAAAAGAAATTTTTGCTACTTTCTGGATTCAATCGTAGTTAAAATCTATAAAATTTCTAAAAACGTGGTATATAACAAAAGCTATATAACGTTCTCTTTCAAAGTTTAAAGCGTATACTAACAAACTAAAAATGTAATGTCCATTAATTTCTAGAAAAATACATTTATAATTCCACAACTGCAGTCCAAATAAGAGGAAAAATCATTTTATTACAATTTTTTTTGGTTAATTTACGTGTAGAATTCATTTCTTTTTTGACAAAATACGATTGTAGTCAACCTTACATCTATTCTGTTTAGTTTCTAATAGCACATTTTTACCGTCACTAAAAATTTTTTAATATATTTAAAATAAATTTTTGCTACTTTTTGAATTTAATTGTAGTTAAAAATTATAAAACCTTTATAAAAGTGCTATTTAACAAAAGCTATAAAACTTTTTCTTTCAAGATTTAAAGCGTATACTTACAAATAAAACGTTTAAAGTTCGAAAAAATTTAGCAAACATAATTAATATTTCGACTACTACAGTCAAAAAAACGAAAAAAAATTATTTTATTACAACTTTTTATGGTTACTTACGTGTAAAATTCAATTCTTTTCTATAAAAACTCGATTGTAGTCAACATAAAATCTATTCTGTTTAGTTTCTAGTAGCCTAAATTTACCGTCTCTTAAAATTTTTTAATATATTTAAAAAAAAATTTTCGCAACTTTCTGGATTATATCGTAGGTAAATACTATAAAATTTCTAAAAAAGTGCTATATACAAAAGCTATAAAACGTTTTCTTTCAAGTTTTAAAGCTTATACTTACAAATAGAAAGTGTTAAGTCCGAAAAATTTGGCAAACATTATTAATATTTCGACTGCTGTAGTCAAAAAAAAGAGAACAAATCATTTATTACAAATTTTTTTGGTTACTTCTCGTGTAGAATTTAATTCTTTTTCGACAAAATTCTATTATAGGCAACCTAACATTTATTCTTTTTTGTTTCTAATAACAAATTTTTACCGTCGCTAAAAATTATTCAATATATTTAAAAGGAAATTTTCGCTACTTTCTAGATTAAATTGTTGTTAAAAACTATAAAATTTAGAAAAAAGTGCTATATAACAAATGCTATAAAACGTTTCCTTTCAAGTTTTAAGGCGTATAATTACAAATAAAAAGTTTAAAGTCCAAAAAAATTTGGCAAATATCATTTATATTTCGACTACTGCTGTCAAGGAAAAGAAAACAAATCATTTTATTACACCATTTTTTGGTTACTTTACCTGAATAATTCTATACATTTCAACGGAACTCGATTGTAATAAACCTGACAACTATTCTGTTTAGTTTCTTGTAGCCTATTTTTCATGTCGCTTAAAATATTAAGATATATTTAAGGAGAAATTTTCGCTTATTTCTAGATTAAATCGTAGTTAAAAACTATAAAATTTAGAAAAAACTGCAATATAACAACAGCTATAAGACGTTATTTTTTAAGTTTTAAAGCGTATACTAACATATAAAAAGGGTTTATGTCCCATAATTTCTAGCAAATATCATTTATATTTCAACAACTGCAGGTTCAAAAAAAGAAAAAAAAATATTATCACAACTGTTTTTGGTAAACTCATGCGTAGAATTTAATTCTTTTTCGACAACAATCGATTGTAGTTAATCTAATATCTGTTCTGTTTAGTTTTAAATAACACATTTTTACATTTGATATTATTTTTTAATATATTTAAAAGAAATTTTCGCCACTTTGTGAATTAAATCGTTTTTTAAAACTATAAAATTTCTAAATAAGTGGTATTTTACAAACGCTATAAAACGTTTTCTATCAAGTTTTAAAGCGTATTCTTATAAATAAATAGTGGTAAGTCCGAAAAAATTTAACAAACATTATTTATATTTCGACTACTGCGGTCAAAAAAAAGAGAAAAAATCATTTTTTGGTTACTTTACGTGAAGAATTCAATACTTTTTCAACGGTACTCGATTGTAATAAACCTGACAACTATTCTGTTTAGTTTCTTGTAGCCTATTTTTACTGTTGGTAATAATTTTTTAATATATTTTAAGATAAATTTTTGCTACTTTTTGGATTAAATCGTAGTTAAAAACTGTAAAATTTAGAAAAAAGTGCTAAATAACAAGAGCTATAAAACGTTTTCTTTTAAGTTTTTAGGCGTATACTATCAAATAAAAAGTGTTATGTCCAATGAAATCTAGCAAATATCATTTATATTTCAAAAACTTCAGTCAAAAAATATAGAAAAAATAATTTTATTACAACTATATTTGATTACTTTACGTGTAGATTTCAGTTCTTTTTCGACAAAATTCGATTGTAGTCAACATAACATCTATTCTGTTCAGTTTCTAATAGCACATTTTTACCGTCGCTAAAAGATTTTTAATGTATTTAAAAAAAATTTTCGCTTTTTTGTGAAATTAATTGTTGTTAAAAAATATAATATTTTTATAAAAGTGCTATTTAATCAAAGCTATGAAACGTCTCCTTTTAAAGTTTAGAGCATATACTAATAAATAAATAGTGTTTAGTCCGAAAAAATTTAACAAACATCATATATATTTCGACCACTGCGGTCAAAAAAAAGAGAAAAAATCATTTTATTAAAACTTTCTTTGGTTACTTTACGTGAAAAATTCAATTATTTTCAACGAAACTCTATTTTAATAAACCTGACAACTATTCTGTTTAGATACTAGTAGCCAATTTTTACTGTCACTAAAAATTTTTTAATACAGTGAGAAAGATATTTTCGCTACTTTCTGAATTCAGTCGTAGTTCAATACTGAAAAATTTATACAAAAGTGCTTTATAACTAAAGCTATAAAACGTTTTAATTCAAGTTTTAAAGCGTATACTATCAAGAAAAATGTGTTATGTCTAATATATTCTAGCAAATATCAGTTATATTTTACCAGCTGCAGTCTAAAAAGGGCAAAAATCATTTTATTACAACTTTGTTTGGTTACTTCACGTGTAGAATACAATTCGTTGTCATTAAAATCCGATTGTAGTCAACCTATCATCTATTCCGTTTTGTTTTTATTAAACATTTTTACCATCGCTAAAAATTTTTCAATATATTTAAAGGAATTCTTCGCTACTTTGTTAATTTAATTGTAGTTAAAAACTATAAATTTTCTAAAAAAGTGCTATATCACAAAAGCTATAAAACTTTTTCATTCAAATTTTAAAGCGCACACTAACAAATAAAAAATGTTATAACCAGTAAGACCTAGCAAATATCATTTGTATTTCAACAACTGCAGTCCAACAGTTGCGAAAAAATCATTTTATTACAACTTATTTTCGTTACTTCACGTGTAGGATTCTATTCTTTTTCGAAAAAATTTGATTGTAGTCAACCTAACATCTATTCTGTTCAGTTTCTAATATCACATTTTTACGTTTGCTAAAAATTTTTTCATATATTTAAAAGAAAATGTGTCTGCTTTGTGAATTAAATCGTTGTTTAAAACTATAAAATTTCTCAAAAAGTGCTATATAACAAAAGCTAAAAAACGTTTTTATTTAAGCTCTAAAGCGTATACTTAAAAATAAAAAGTGTTTATTCCGAAAATATTTTGCAAACATCATTTATATTTCGACTACTGCAGACAAAAAAAAGAGAAAAGATCGATTATTAAACGTTTTATAATTACTTTTAGTGAAGAATTTAATTCTTTTYCAACGAAACTCGATTTTAGTAAATCTGACATCCATTCTGTTTAGTTTTTAGTGGCCAATTTTTACCGTCTCTAAAAATTTTTTAATATATTTAGGTAAAAATTTCTGCTACTTTTTGGATTAAATCGTAGTTAAAAACTATAAAATCTCTAAAAAAGTGCTATATAACTAAAGCTGTTAAACGTTTTTTTAGAGTTTTAATGCTTTGCGTCTTATACTTGAGCTAACCGATCTCCTTTCATTGCACGTGTGCCCTTATCCCGACTGTGGAATTTTATGAGCAAGCTAACATTATTACTTTGAATAAAAGTTATTAATTATTTGTTTTTATTAATAATAATTGTCAAAGTTTATTCTTGATTATAGGAGAAATAAGATTTATAATATTGATATTTGCAGTAATTATTTAAATAAAGACAAGTGCCGAATGTAATTATGTTAATAGTATTAATGGTATATTAACCAAATGTTGAATAATAAGTGTTGGTAATGTAGGAGCACGAAGTCGGTAATAGCGACTTCCAAAAGACAATTTACCGATTTCAGTTGTCGGTGAGGCAG
>NW_014569604.1:0-11539 GCF_001313835.1 Polistes canadensis
AAACTATGATATACTCGTATATAACTAGTATGCATATATACTAGTTTATACTTGTATTTTTGCATTAGTCATTTATGCAATAATCACTAGCCTTGACAGACGATTACAGCAATTGGTACGTACTCCCATAAATTTAGAATACGCGTTTGAACTGGGGTGTCGGAGGTGCCCCGGGGCATGCTCTCTAGTTTAGGCTTTTGCACTCTGGTGGTATGTGTGAGAACCGTGGAGTGTGTGGGTGGGTATGCATGTGTATTTTTTTAAGCGAATGTGATACTTTAATTATAAGTAGGTAGGAGCCCGGAATTGCACGTGGTATACTTGCACTTTTCAGTGCGAGTCCCCACCTCCGGGTTTTATACGGAATTGTCACAAAATTATATCTTTTTATTTTATCTTGCATGACTTGTTAATCATTTTTGTGACAATTCTTTAATATGTATTATGTATCATGATTGAAAGGGATTTGCAATTATTTAAGAAATTCATTTCTATTTCGATTCTATCTCGAACGAGATAGAGTCGAAATCAAATCCGCAAAASYTTTGATGAATTGATACTTAGTTTTAAGTATTATAACTAGCACTTCGCACTATCGCGATTTAGTCTTTAAAATGTTTCATATAATTCAATATCCAGAATAAATTAAATAAAAATATTGCAAAGAAATGCATTGCATTTTTAGTATTATTTTTATTTCAATWCGATTATATTACTCGATAGTAAAAGTGCGAAGTGTTAATAGGTCATCGATTAGCATAATTAACTGCTCGGACATTCGATTAAATGTGCTCGTGTAATATGTGCACAACCGATGAACTTTTAAGTTCGTTGATTGTCCACGAGCTAGGATAGCTAACGGAAAACGCGAATGAATTTAGTAATAATTAATAAATAGAGTCACTTAACGCGTGAACATCGGAATTTGTTGTAAAAGATGTATGAAAGAAAATAAATGGAATTATTTCATGTGTATATTGTAATGTGAAATGTATTTCATTTRTRTTARTGTTWTAAGCAGTTGAGAGTAATTGGGTGAAAATGTCTTTAAGTCGTTTCTAAATTGTACGACCATAATTTGGCATATTATAACGGTTTGGTATTAGAATAGAATCGATATTTTACATAGTTAATAATATTCCTTTCGGCGATGAGATATCTCTCGACCAAAAGGTAATAATTATTTTCAATGTAAAAAGCTTAGGATGTTTTACTAATCACATTTTCTTTTCAGGGTTGTGTTAGGGTCGGTCACGTTTTTTTCCTTTTTATAATCAGGGACGATTCTTATTCTATATCATTAATCGTTGTAATATGCCAAATTATGTGAATACTTTTTGGAACGATTGACGTTTTTGGTCAAAGATTCTTTTCATGCTCGCACGTAAGGAATGTCCGCCAGTAGGCTTGAAGAAAGAAGAGGCTAAAAGCCGAAGAGGCCCCCACTTAATTGTGGCTCAAGAGGGCAACTACAGACTTAATGAATTATTTTCAAATTCAACAGCATGGTTGAATCTTTTGAGAATAGTTCGTTGGTCATTCTTTATTGCTTGATTTTTCTTTGCTCGTCAATAATTTATAGTGGTTTTTTAAGAATGGAAGTAACTAACATAGTTTGCTGAATGTTTCAGGTTACCATCGTGGGATTTGCCATACCACTCACCAAACATCGAACGTTATTTTTCCTAAAAATAAATCGAGTATTAAGAAAATTTAATTTTAAATGATATTTCATTTAAAAGACAGAAAATACTTGAAAATCATGATAGAGTACAATATCATATCATCTTTTGATCTCCTATTACACACAGTTTCCCCACTTTTCATTATTCATTTCATTCGTAGAAACTAATTTATCTTATAATGTTTTTTAATGTCTCTTTTATTTTTTTAGGTATTAAGATTTAATCAATTTTATTGTTGAAACTCTTAATTTTATTTTATTTTATTTCAGGATGTGATTTATTCCAATGCATTTGTAAGTATTGGATTTTTATCTAAAAAAAGGAACATTCTTTCGATGCATTCATTGCATTTTAACATACTTAAAATAATATTTTCTTTTTTCTTTTTTCAGGTTCTTTTCCAGTATTTTTTTTCTAGTAGTTTTTTCAATGGGTAGCATGTAGATTTTTTCTTTGCAAAGAAAGGTCTACTTTAGGGATGCGACCTTGCCCAAGCGATCCTTTTTTCTAGCTTAGCTCCCAAGGGAGCCTTTATTCTAGCTTACCTTCCAAGGGAGTCTTTATTCTAGCTTACCTCCCAAGGATAGAATCATGTCCTTACCAGGAATTCCCCCCCTTACCCCCAGACGATCCTATTTTAAATATTTTGTTAGCAGGATGAATTATGGAGACGATGCAAAATTCTTTTCAAGAAGAGAAGAATGGGGGATCAAAAGAGGACTGAGTTATGGTCAATGGTAGTATGTCATAATTAATTTTACCGGTACCATGGTACAGCACAAAATCATGGAAAAATTCTATCTGACAAGTATTTCTTTTTTTCTATTTTTCTTTAGCAAGAATAACCATGGAGACGATGACAAATTCCGTTCAAGAGAATGAGGAAGGAGACTAGAAGAAGACTGAGTAAAATGGTAAACGGTAGTAGAAAATAATTATTTCAGAAAGTAATTCAGAAATATTTTAATACGTTTATTATTTTGTTTTCCTCGTAGCATTGCACATGTTTGATAGTTATTTTTAATGCATTTTCTTTCTTTTTTTTTTTTTTATAGGTACCATGGAACAGCAGAAAATTATATACATTTATTTTTATTGTACTACATATTTTAGGTTGATTGAAAAATTAGTAAATTGAAAATATTCATAATTTGCAATCTTCGTATGTGTATATATTGCAATCATATTAGAGTATATGTGGATTTTCAGTAAAATCATCGATGTCACTTAAATTCTATTCAGATGCATTCCTCTTTTTATATTGGTGGGAGAAAAATCATTGTTAATGCACTTTTATGTTTTTACACGTACCATAGATCAGTCCAAATTTTTACAGATATCATGGATCATTCATTGCATCTAAAATAATCTTTTCTTTATTTTTTTAAGTTCGTTTTCAGGACTATTTTTCTTCTCCTTCCCTACCCCTTTGTTTGTTTTTTATTGCAGGTTCAATAGAAAAAGTAACAGAGGACTTAGTTATAGTAACGGATGGTATAAGAAAATTATTATTATAAAAATTAAATGTGTATAATTTTGATCTGTCTATTGTTTATAATCATTTTTAATGTATTTTCTATGTTCTTAGGTCCCATGAAACAATCCATAAATGTATACTTTTTGTATTATTTTACTTTATCTTATGTACATTGAAAATAATTAACTATGAAATATTCATAAACTATTGTAATGTTTTTTTAGGTAAAACTCTTAGGGTGGGGCTTAAGAGTGGGGCTCAATAAAAAACGTTCTCGGGGTAATCATTTTCTTTGGTTTCAATTTAATTCGGATGGGGACATCTTCAGGATGCACATCCTGTTTCATATAACTATTCCGTCCAAGAGGAAGGGGAAATGGATTAAAAGATGACCATAAGTGGGCAGAGTTATGGTAAACGGTAGCAGAAAATAATTATTTCTATAGTAAACGAAGTATTTTAATCCATTTATTGTTTTTCTTGTAACATTGCACATGTATGATAGTTATTTTTAATGCACTTTCTTTTAGTTTCTTTACAGATATGCACCATAAATTATGTACATTTATTTTTATTATACTATATTTTAGGCAGATTGAAAATTAATATTTATAAAATATTCCTAACTTGTAAAATTTCCGTATGTGCATATATTGAAATTATACTAAAGTGTATTAGTTTTCGAAAAAATCATTGATGTAACTTGAATTTTATTCAGATGCACTCCTCGTTTTCATTTTCTTATTCAGTTTTCAAACTTTTCTCTTTAATTTTGATAGTAATTAATTGAAAGGATTCTTTGAATTAAACTCTTAGGGTGGGGCCTAAGAGTGGGGCTCGTTAAAAACCGTTCTCGGTGTTATCATTTTCTTTGGTTTCAATTTCATTCGGATGTGGACATCTTCAGGATGCACATCCCGGGTCTTCAGAAGCGGTTACCTCCTCGTGGTTAGACCTGGGCAATGGTATTTTACTTTCAGTATAATGTTTAACATATTTCATATGTTATACATTCCATTGCAAGTAAAATCTAGCCAAAGACCGCTTACCATAAACATTATAATTGTAATTAGTTTCTTWTAACTTCCTAATTAATACCATATTTTTATTCCTTTCTTTGATTCCTTCTATCCATTTAATATACAGAAACTAATTACTCTATAATGTTTTTTTTTAATAACTCTTATATATTAACAGATAACTTACCTAGAATTTCACCTGATATATTATCATCGTTGACATGTGAAAATGTTATTTATCGAAACGAGATAATTTAATAGGAAAAATATTGAAATTTTAAATTTTGTTTTAAAAAGAATACAATTACAATACGGGGTTAATATATTTTTTATTAAGAATTTTTATAATGAGTTAGTGCAATCGTACAGTAGAATTTTCATACAATAACATTATTAATAATGATCGTAATCATATCGATAATAATGTTATAATTAAAAATAGTAAAATTAAGTATTATAATAATATAATGAAAATAAACATATTATGATTATCTTATGTTATTATATATCGTAGTAATAAATTGATAAAAATTTCATGTTTTATTTCAATATGTACGCAGTCATTGATAATTAAGAAAATTATTATGTTTTCGTATCACACACACCATATTAGTCATTGTCGTATATTAAGCAACATTAAATAAATCGGAGTAACGTCAATCAAATAATATATTCTTTTGTTTGTTTTTTTGTTTTTTTTTTTTTCAGAAAGTTTTTAACAACATATCAAAAAAGAAAGAAAACTTTAACATCTGTCCAGTATCATTTTTTTGTGTGTCTTTTCTATTGACTCCTCGAATACGAATAATTTATGATGGAACCATCAATTTCATGCTAACACAGAAACTTTGAAACACAGAGTTTTCATGTATGACACAATCGTAATAATGATATTCGCTATCTTCGCAATGTGGACAATTACCATTCGTGTTGGGCCATACATTTGAAGAATTGTGTAAATGTAACATGTTTATAGTTGCATATATATCTTCCGTAACAATTAAAGCATGGTCTAAATCAATTATGTATTGCTCTTGAATTTTTTCCTTTAATTCGCTATCATACAATTTTGTTAAAAACATCTTAAGAGCAGTTCTTGCAATGGTTTGCAGTTGATTGTCTGCTATCATTTTTGGTAAAGTTTTGTAATACATTTCTTTGGCATATTTAACCATTTTTTGCAATCTCCCGCAATATTGCATCGGATTTTCGTATATCGCTTGTTTGGTAACATTAAATTCGTTCATCCAATCAAATAATTTCGGATCACAATATCTTCGTTTCAATTCGAGTATTATACAATGATAATTAATTTCTACTTGATCTAATATTGCAGCTGCTTCTCCAACAATTTTAGAATGTACAATATATCCCAATTTGACTAAATTTAATGGATGCGTAACACGATATACTGCTTCGCATTCGTCAATAAATCTCGTTACTTCAATATTAGTACCATTGAAAAATGAAATACGTATATCCATTTCCTCAATTCGAATAAATTTAATATATTGTGACGCCGGATTGCTTGTACTAGCAGCACTTATATCTATTTGCGTGGAAAAGTGTTGAGCCAAATCGTCTAACGATGCCATTGTAAAACGTTCGAAATAAATGTTTATTTGTACAAAATTTCAACGAGATATTATCCAAATTGACGATGATACACAATTAATATCGGATTTAATTCTTACTTGTGCGACTTGTCAGTATCTAATATAATCCTTGAACAAATAAAATGAATTTTTCTATATTAATTTATAAACGTTGAGATATTTTAATTATAATAACGTGTAACAACTTACTTTATCTTTTTTATTGTCCTTCTTCTTCTTATTCTTCTTATTTATTACGTACTGATTAGAAGATACCTTATTTGGAAAACGATAGTTCGACAGTAGAGAGAAAACTGATGATGAAGTAGTTTTTCCTTTACAGTTGAAAAACTCCCTTTCCTTCCCTTCCCTTACCATACCTTTCATTCAAGGTAGGTATGTGGAAAAGGAACTGACCAATTGTAGGATTCTTCACGAATTAGGTAGAAGAAATTTCGGATTTAGCTAGAATTGGTTTAGGATAGGTCAGGTTGGGAAAGAAAATGTTCTAAGAGTCAGCTTGTGTTTAGTATAAATATATTTATCTATACAAAATATTATCTTTTTACTATGTAGATAAAATTGAACAAATAATTTTATAATAAAATGAAATGGTAACCGTTAAACTTTGCTCGAAGTTCAAATTTATAATAAGAAAATGTAATAACATTGTCAAGGTTCTTTCTAAGTTTATAAAATCATATTTAGTTTACACGAATGTGATATTATCGTTAGGATAATATAGATAAACAAGAATAATTAAACATTGATAGTATTAGAAAGTAAAATATCGATAAGGAAAATAATTTAACTAAGATATTGTCAATTTTTCTTCATGAAAAATGTATCCAAATATATGATACAAATAATATGCATATACTAACATTATATTATTGTATCATAAATGCGATAACTTTTAAAATCGTATGGCATTTTATTCTTTAATACAATTATATTTGACGATTTTTCTATTTTTATCATAAACGTATTTGATGACCTGTAAAGAAACTTTTATCTGAGAACTACTGTTATAGTCCTTTATTATATCTTACACATAGAGAGAAATAGAAATGAAGGAAAGAAAAGAAAAGGAAACGAATATTTATGACCGTAAAAGAAAAGAAACAGATTGTTCCTACGTATCGATGGTTAAGGATGAATTTCAGATTTTTAGATGGAAATATTCTTGATCAAAGTCAATTGTGAATTTAAATAAAAAATCTGGTAGAAATATTTTCATTCTTTTCCATCCTGGCATTGGATTATCTTGGATTTCTTTCGTATCTTTAATTCCGACTACGTTTTATACCATTGTAAAATTTGTATTCTACTAACACAACCATAACTAACGAAGGACTACTACAATAGAATACCACTAACCTTGACAAATCTTTACTAGCCAATAGAATTTGTTTCAAATATAACGCTGACCTGAGTTTTCTTGAAATTCACAGACCCTTTTCCTAGACTTTTCAAATTTTTTCGAACAAGAATTCTGTAAAATATTTGAAATATAATAGTATAAAATCAATTAAATTATACAAATATATTAACTATTATTTTGACAACATTATTATTCAATCGTATATTTCAATTTGAACAAAATAAATCATTGTTTTACATTATTATAATATACGTTGTATATTACCATACGTTCAGATATGATCATATTAATTATAACTATGTTAAACAAAAAATAAATAAAATATAATTATCATTGAAAATAGTCCTGAAGTCAAAATATTTTGATGAATTTTACTCCCATTTATAAAATAATTTGATTTATAATAAATATTTAATTCCAAATGTTGTAAATGTAACAGGATTTCCAAATTTCGAATTATTTTAACATATACGTTCCTTTCTGTTTCTTTGTGTTTGTTTTCGAACAATTCCATTTATACCTGCAATTTAACACATTAAATAATTAATTATATAATAAATATTTAACACAAAGATTAATATAATTATCTTAATAAATATAATAATTTACTAGTTAATGTGTGCCAAATCGTATTCTTCATAATGCATCATCTATTATCGTCCAATTTCTCTTTTAAACAATTTATGTATAAATTGTCTTCTAGACAATAGATTTTGTTCGGCAAATGTTAACGGTGTATTTGTTTTTAAAAGAGAACAGCAATGATTTTCCGTTGTATGAGTGAAGTTTAAGCAATAGTTGCAGTTTGAAAACGAACCATAGAACTCCGAAAAACGAGCAAAATTATTTCCACCAAATTTCTTTCCACATAATTTTCTGAGTATAAAAGGTTGCCTTTTTTTTACACCATGTGAACTTCTATTTAAATTATCTTTTAAATTATCGAGTTCACAGGATCTTTGAGCATGTCTTCTCTTTGCTAAAAAAATTTCTTTCAATACTGTACAAAGATTATAATCAGTTTCAGATAAATTTCTTCTAAGTTCACCAAAAATTTTCGTACGAAGAATATTGTTTAATCCTTCTCTATGCCTTGGATCTAAACGATTATTAACACTTTGGCAAATTTCAATAAAATATTCAGGTTTTAGGTTGTAACCGTCAAACATTGGTATAATTTTGTTAGCTTCCTCCAATGATATGTAATTATCCTGACTTACGGTATCTCCATTGGGAGTCTGCAACGTAGTTATAGTATGTGCTACGTTAATACAATATTGAACTAAACAGCATTCGGTTGTTGCACAATTTTCTTCTGATCCATTTTCAGAACTCATTATGTATATGAATATAATATATAGAATTTAAATCTCTGTGTGTGTGTGTGCGCGCGTATCTGTGTTACACACTTAAATTATAAGTTCAACGTTTATTCCACGATATTACACAATTCACAATTAACAGTAATAATTGCCAGACAAAATAACTTGAAAAATGTTCACTAACGATAAGAAGACGTTCGTCACGAATTTTGTTAAAATAAGTCAATTGTTTTTTTTTTTTTTTTTTTTTTAAAACTTTTACAATATAGGACAGGAATAAATATTTTCTTTCTCCGCAGCGTGTTGGACAAATAAAAATTCTTAATTCGTACGACTATGGTGAAAAGTTAAAATGAAACTTAAGGTCCTATGCCTAAAAATTTTAGGGGGTGGGAAATAGGAAAATCGGGAGAGGAAAAAGGAAAAAGGAGAAAAGGAAAAATGAAAAAAGGAGAAGTTGAAATACCAGTTCTTGACCAATCGTAGGAATTTTCACGGAGGCTGGAGTAAGGGAAAACATTATTTGGATAGATTAGGGTGGGGAGAGATTAGTTTCTTTGAACACGTTGATTCATAAAAAATACCAATGTACAGGTCAGTGAAAAAAAAAGAGGCAAACTAGAACTTTTCTATTCGGAATCTTAAAAATGTGAACGACGTTGAATCGCTATTAAATTAGTTATTTTATAAAATTTTAAATTACAGATTTTTTTTGTCTCGTAAAAATTGATTTGTGTATAAAATTGAATAAATATTTGAAATAGAAGAATTTTATATCTACGCATAAAATTAATTCGAGATATACAGGAAAAGATATTCTAAAAACGTGGAATTTATTTTATGCCTAGACATAATTTTAATTCATTTTTATTAATTTATAAAAAAACATTAATCTCTTGTATTCACTAGAATAGTTTTTTTAATGTATATTCTCTTTTTATATAGTTATATTTATTAATTTAATATTACGATTACATATAGGAGTTTAACTTTGTATAATTTAAAAAAAAAAATTCTTCCGGATAGGATTGTAGGTATTAAAATGCATTCAAATACATTCAAATGCGTTTTTCTTTTTTTTTTTATTCAAATAGAAAAAACATTTATTTTCGTCTTCGAATATATGAAAKAAAATGAACAAGAACAAATATACAAAATAAAACTTATGCTAATATATATATACATAATATAAAAAAAATAAAATAAAAAAATATTATTTGCATTGAAAACAGTCCTGAAGTCAAAATATTTTGATGAATTTTTCTTCCATTTATTATAAACTTCGAGAAAATAATTTGATATATAGTAAATATTTAACTCCAAATGTTGTAAAAGTAACAGGATTTCCAAAGTTCGAATTATTTTAACGTATATGTTCCTTTCTGTTTCTATGTGTTTGTTTTCAAACAATTCCATTTGTACCTGCAATTTAACACATTAAATAATTAATTATATAATAAATATTTAACACAAAGATTAATATAATTCACTTAATAAATATAATAATTTACTAGTCAATGTGTGAATTATTGAAGCCAAATGGTATTCTTCATAATGCATCATCCATTATTGTCCAATTTCTCTTTTAAACAACTTATGTAAAAATTGTCTTCTAGACAATAGATTTTGTTCGGCAAATGTTAACGGTTTATTTGTTTTTATAAAACGGCAGCAATGATTTTCCGTCGTATGATTGAAGTCTAAGCAATAGGTGCAAACTGGTAACGTATCATAGAACTCCGAAAAACGAATAAGTTGTTTTTTAGTAAAATTTGTCCATTTCGAAAGTGGGCCTTTTTTTGCACAATCTGAACATTTATATAAATTATCTATTAAATTATTGATTTTAAAGGAACTTCTATAAGATTCTCCAACTGTTTCATTAATTACTCCCAATACTGTACGAATATCATAATTAGTTGCAGATAAATCTATTCTAAGTTCACCAACAATTTTCGTACGAAGAATATTGTTTAATTCTTTTCTCTGCATTGGATCTAAACGACTATTAACCCTTTGGCAAATTTCAATAAAATAATCAGGATTTAGGTTATAACCGTCAAACATTGGAATCATTTTTTTAGCTTCCTCCAATGACATGTGATTATCCTGACTTACGGTATCTCGATTGGAAGTTGGCAACATAGTTATAGTATGTGCTACGTTAATACAATATTGAACTAAACAGCATTCGGTTGTTGCACAATTTTCTTCTGATCTATTTTCAGAACTTATTATGTATATGAATATAATATATATAATTTAAATCTGTGTGTGTGTGTGTGTGCGCGCGTATTTGTGTTACACACTTAAATTATAAGTTCAACGTTTATTCCACGATATTACACAATTCACAATTAACAGTAACAATTGTCAGACAAAATAACTTGAAAAATGTTCACCAACGATAAGAAGACGTTCGTCACGAATTTTGTTAAAATAAGTCAATTGTTTTTTTTTTTTTTTTATAAAAAAAACTTTTACAATATAGGACAGGAATAAATATTTTCTTTCTTCACAGCGTGTTAGTCAAAAAAAAAATTCTTTATTCGTACGACTATGTTGGAAAGTTAAAACGGAACTTAAGGCCCTATGCCGAAAATTTTGGAGGATGGGAAAAATGAAAAATGAAAAAGGAAACAGGAAAAAGGAGAAAAGGAAAAAGGAGAAAAGGAAGTAATGAAAATGAAGAAGTTGAAATACCAGTTCTTGACCAATCGTAGGAATTTTCATGGTGACTGGAGTGAGGGAAGAGATTATTTGGATAGATTAGGGTGGGGAGAGATTAGTTTCTTTGAACACGTTGATTCATAGAAAATACCAATGTACAGGTCAGTCAAAAAAAAGAGGCAAACTGGAACTTTTTTTATTCGGAAGCTTAAAAATTTAATTAAAGGATAATTCGACGACGTTGAATGGCTATTAAATTATGTATTTTATAAAATTTTAAATTACAGATTTTTTTTGTCTCGTAAAAATTGATTTGTGTATAAAATTGAATAAATATTTGAAAAAGAAGAATTTTATATCTACACATAAAATTAATTCAAGATATAC
>NW_014569604.1:12043-27793 GCF_001313835.1 Polistes canadensis
CACCGATGCGTCAAATGAAAGTTTTTCTCTCTCTTTATTTATTTTTTTGTTCTTTTTTTTTTTTTTTTTTTATAATCGCTGAGGATAACCACGTGCAGCTGCTTCATTGAATAATGCAATTAACGAGTCCAAAGTTTCTTCTCCGGTTGGAATAATTTGACTTGCTGGAAGTATGAAACCATACCTTCCACGATCACGCAATTCGTAAGTGTAAGAAATTTGTTTGCGAAGTGTTCCTTTGACCCAATCTACGCTACTTCCGGTAGCTATGTCTGTAAATCAAGAAAAAAACGAAAACACATAATATTATATTAAGAAATATAATAAAAAGTAGAAAAGAAAAGAAAAGTTTGTTCTTATAACTGATTCAAAAAAGCAATAAGTAAAATATATCGTTGACGTTCAATCATTAAAAGTGCATATGGTCAAGTCATATACCTGAAAATTATATACATTTACATATATATAAATAATACAGATTTGAATATAAAATTATTTCAATATGAAATATTTGAATATTATTGAATAAAAATATAATTCAAATAAATGTGATATTTGTATTAAAAAAAATATATATATATATTTATAAAAGATTTTGTGTGTGTGTGTCAACGATACGTTATTTATTGTTAGTTTGTATTGAAATTTACGCACATATATTATTATACTTACATATAGTTTCGGCAACATTTCCTGTACGATAAGCAGTGCCGTATCTTTTAGCTAATGCACTTATAGATTTTTTACCAACCGCCAACTGTGTATAAAAAAAAAAAACATTATTTCTATGAAAATTCACATAATCGATCAATCATAAATATAATTGGCATAAATTGTAGATATTTTATAACGTGAGATAAATTGAGATAAAGATTGGATTTACGAATGCGATGGTTTTAAGGTTTTAGGGTGCCACTTATTTGTCACGATAAAAGAAAATCAAAAAAATGTGACTTACCAAATCGTCATAATTTTCAAGATGAGCCGTGGTGTGACCATATGGGAAAAGTAATAATTGAGAATAACTGTGGAATGAGACGTATGCGAAAAATTGATCGGATATCGATTGGATGTACTCGGACAAAGATTTAGTTTCTATATCAGAAAATGGACCACTTCCGGCGTATGTTTCTGCACAAGGATTTGAACTGGCACCACCAGCTAAAAAAAGAACGAAGAGAATGAATGAAACAATAAAGTATTATTAATATACATTAATATTAAAATATATTATCGTAATACTAACTGTTCCATCTGTATCCCCAGTTTCTGTTTGGATCGGAACCGTAACACAAAGCTGAATAAGGTTTACGTGTTTTTCTCCATAAACGATTCTGCAAAAATCAAAACCCACGTAAGATTAATTATTATATATATATCCACATTAAGTATAGAATTTATTTGAATAAATGTTTTTTACGACTAAAACAACCTTCTTTCTTTTTCGATAGATGCAATATATATTTGTTTACGCGAAATTATTTTGTTGTTGTTGTTAAATGTATATTCTTCGTGTAAAAATAAAATTAAATATATATACATATATAATTAAAATAACACACACATATATACAAATTAATTATATACTTTAGGATTATTATTTTCTAATTAATCTATAAAATAATAACAGAATTAACTAACATACCTTGGTATGGGTGTAAACGTATCCATCCGGATTGGTGACTGGGAAAATGTACCAGTTATGTGATTCAGCGAATGCCCTAACTTCCTTATTGTCACTGTTCAAGAAACGATCAATTAGATACAAAACTGTTGCAGGTGATATCCATTCTCTAGCATGAATTCCACCCTCGATCACAATTCCAGGTTTGTTACTTCCAAATGTTATTTTAACTCCTTTTATTTGACGACCTTCGTAACTTTTTCCAGCTACGACGACCTCGACTTTGTCAGGATGATCTTGTGCTAAACTGTCCAAGTATGCATAAGTATCTGCTAGGGTGTTATACGTGTTCAACTTAAAACCAGATTTGGCATAAGTTTGTTCCTTTGACATCTCGTTGTCAATCAAGTCTTGAACATCATCGATGAATTTTGTATAAGGTGTACCAATTACATCCATAAGTTCGTAAAATTCTACTAACTTGTCCGGTGACACCATAACGTCTATGGTAGCGTTTACCATACTTGGATCATTCCATAATGAAAACTGTAAAAAAAAAAAATTTATAATTATTCAAAGTTATATGCAATTGAGCAAATTATATATATATATGTAAAATCGTATAATAAATTTCTTTCAAAAATGTTGTATAATTGTAAAATACAAATTATTATTAGTGTTTTTTCTATAAGAGAACATTTACGATTATATTTTGTTTATTATTGGTTCTTATTGTTTTATCATGCTTATTTAATAAAATATAATGAATAATATAATTGATAATAAATGAAATTCGATAATAAAGTTTAGTATTATTGCATGAATAAAATTTGAAATATTACTTTAAAATAATAATAGCAATAATCGTTAATTATATTAAAATTGTTATGTAAATTGTTTGTTTGTATACTTAATTATACATTTGTTTTAATTTCATAATTAATTTCGCGTAGATCAATAATTAATTAATTAATTATTGAAATGATATCAAATGGAAGAAGAAATATAATGTTTATTTATAAAATTATATTTATTAAATATAAGATTTATTTATAAGATATATAAAACTTACGCCATTGTGATTATCGATTTGACGAAGAATTTCAAGTTGAAGTTCCGTACGTGGAAGAACACCAAAGACTTTGTAATTATTAAAAGAAGCTTTTTGGGCTGATA
Source organism: Polistes canadensis (assembly GCF_001313835.1). Taxonomy (NCBI): domain Eukaryota; kingdom Metazoa; phylum Arthropoda; class Insecta; order Hymenoptera; family Vespidae; genus Polistes; species Polistes canadensis. The sequence goes on from NW_014569604.1 coordinate 14,844, forward strand.
CCCAGGTAACCAATACCAAAGCAAGGAGCTTGTACATGATTGCAAACTCTGCGGAGGATAAAACAAAACAAAACAAAACAAAAATTATAATAATCAATTCAAATAATTGTTTTTATATTTTCATTAAATCCGACTTCTTACCCTGTTTGAATACGAATCAAATATGTGCCAGTACGATAATCAGACCTGCTATTTAAACAGTAGGAAACACCTGCACACGGCACCAAGATATCAGTGATCGTTCTTACATATTTCATTTTTTGTCTTTTTTCTTTTTTTTTTCTTTACAATGACACCAATCGATCAATGATTCTTCTCTTATCATTCTCTCGTGCCGTGGTCTCTTACGTAGAAACAAATTATTTTTATCTAGTCGATGATCGTAACACAATATTGAGGAAGAGTATTTCAAATCTAATTCAAAGATAATCTCTGTTAGATTGTCTCGCTGTTAATATAATCAATTTCTTTCTTTCTTTATTTTTTTTTTTTTTTTCTACGAAAAAATCGATCGTGAATAAATTTCAACGATCTATTATTATACGCAAAATAATAAACGTTTAAAAACGTAAACACGTTAACAAAATAGTAAACTTTTTTCTTTTTCTTTTTTTTAAAAATTAAATAAATATGACGAGAAAATTTATTTTTATATTATATATCGTTAAAGGTAGACGAGAAAAAAAGAAAATTCATTTATTATTAATATAAATAATTTATGTTTTCTGTTTATTTTTTATTTATTTATTTTATTTTTTTTTCTCTCTATTATACGTGAATTAAGAATCACGTAATTACGAAAGAAAATATGAAAGATTCACCGAGTATTCGCATTTTTCGATATTATTATTATTATATGTCGTTATCGGAGAATCAAAGAAAAAAGAAAAAAAAATTGTAAAATAAAAAACCTCAAGATGTCGCGTCATGATCAATGACTTCTCTCTCTCTCTCTCTCTCTCTCTCTCTCTCTCTCTTCCACCGATGCACACCGTTCGTTAATTAGTTTCTAATCTATAGAAAAAAGATTTTACATTTTTTTTTGTACACTTTTTTTTGTTCTTTTCTTTTTCTTTTAAACGACGCGATTACTTATCGCGTATCGACGTTGATTCTTTCCCATATAAAAAAAAGAAGACACAAAAAAAAGAAAAAGGAGAAGCAAATCTCTTCCATTGTCGGAAATGACGGGGGTTGAGGAAAAAAAAAAAACAAAAAAAAAAAAGATAAAAAGTAATAATTCATCGAACCAAAATGATTTTCAATTTAGAAATCCTGAAAAATCGCGATTATAATTATCTATTCGATCGCATAACATATAAATCTATCGAAATATTAATTTTAACAGCGATGGAGAACGTGGGATGTGAGGAGGGGGAGTGGGGAGAATAGGGGGGTAGGTTGATACGATATTTTAATAAAGCTTACACGAAACAACAAATAAAATTGAAATCTTTATTATTACTATATTACATAAATGAATGATTTGAATTAGTTTATTAATTAAATTACCTGCGACAAGTTTTTTTTATCTAACCACTCGAGACCATAATCGATTAGATTCAACGATCGATTAGCCGACCAATATTAGAACGATCGACATGACTAATATTTACATTCACTTTTATAATATTATTGTTGATATATTCGATAGAGTAATATTTCTCTCTTTATATGTGTTATTATATTATAAGTATAGATATAATTGAAATAATTGAATTATTATATATAATATATAATTTATATAATGAAACGTTATATAATAATTATTAGAAATAATTTGATCGCACGATAAACAAAATGAATTATAATAAATAAAAATTATAAGAAGGATAATGAATAAAGTATTATGATAGTGATATCAGTATCCAAGATCCGATGCTTTTTGAAACATTCCGATCAATGAATCCATAGTTTCTTCTCCAGTAGGTATTATTTGATTTGATGGTAATAAAAATGCATATCGACCTTTATCACGAAGCTCGTATGTGTAAGTTATAGGAGGAACAATAGTGGAACGTACCCAATCCATTGAACCACCTGCTGCTGGATCTACCAAAATTTAAATATAATCAAATAAAATTGCAAATATTTCAATGGCATGAAAATTGATCAACAACTTTAGATGCATATATTTTTTGATATATAAATAATAATTACCAAACCTATCAATTACTTTATTTATTCAAACTATCAATGAACAGGACAATCTAGATAATTTAATTGATTTTATTTTGTATATTAGTTTATGCGTTAGATGAACATACTTACAAATAACATCGACAATATTTCCAACGGTGTAATTGGTACCGTATCTATTAGCCAAAGCCTTGACGGAAAACCTTCCTATTTCCATAAGGTCATCGTAATTGTCGATTCTCTTATTGCTATGACCGAACGGTATAAGCAACAATTGACTGTAACTATGGAACGCTAGATAAGCCGTCAATTTTTCTGGTATACTCTTTATAAATGTTGACATTGATTTAGTTTCGATTTCAGAAAATGCACTTGGTCCTGCATAAATTTCGGAACAGGGATACGGACTGGTACCGATTTCTATATAATCGATTAAAAAATTTCATTCGGTCAATTGGATGATATCGATATTTTGTTTTTTTTTTTTTAAATATAAACAAAATACAAAAAAAGAAGGACAACAAATTTAATAAGTAATTTAATTATATATTTAAAATATAAAAGATTAATTTTTTTTTCTTTTTTTATACCTGCCCAATGAAAATCCCAATTACGATTAAGATCAACTCCTTTGCATCTCCACGTGGATTGTTTCAAATTCTTTCTCCACAATCGATTCTACAAAAAAAAAAAAAAGAAAAAAAGAAAGAAAGAAAAAAATAAAAATAAAAAACAAAATCTATTGATATCGTATCGTTTCTATAGAAGTACTTTGTACTTGGGTATTTTCACGTTTCTCGAATACAAAATCTTATCTGATGATACGTGTGATTAATTAAAAACATTACAATTTAAAGAGTCATTGCTTTTAAAACACATTTCTCATCGTATAAATAAATAATTGTTTTATTGTTAACACCTAGGCCTATAACCACGAGTCTGACTCGTGGTAAAGAATTCGTGTTATAAATAAAAGCCACGTGTCTGACTCGTGGTAATGAATTTATGCATAAGATGCAGCGTATTAAATTAACATCTTTTTAATTATCTATAACTTGTGAAATAATTAATAATTAAGGCAAACAATTATGGATAACCAATGAGATGTTACTGAGCCATAAGTTGAACATATTAGTTTTTTTACTGTCGTAGGTTTTCTATGCAATCTTAATACGCGTTGTGGGTTAAAATTAGCAGATTTTGAATACGGGCATGCAACAATCAACAACAACGACAATAACAAAAGAAACAAATTCCTACGTTAAAGAATATTTCTAATAGATATTGGCCTTCGTTTCTATTAATAAAAAAATATCTCGATCGAGAAACGTAGATCATTAAAACGGTTACGTACTTAATTACGTATATAAGATACAATATAAATGAAAAAGAAAAAGGTTAATTCTTTTGTTATCGATCAATCGATTAATCGTCGCATATCATTATAATGCGAAAAAATCGGTAGAGATTTTAATCAGATATCTGTCGACATCATTTTCGTGATTTTATATCGAGAACGTTTGCATATATATATTTATGTATGTATCTTTTTCGTTGAGATTACACAATTGGATTATTTTATATTAATAGCAGATATTTATATTTATTTAATAAGGTTGAAAAAAGATTTTCGAACTAAGAGAATATAGATAATGATCTCTGCTGATAATACGTTTATCTTAATCCGATGATTTTCTTTGTCTAGCTCAGGGATTCTCAAACGAGATATTAAAATTACCTTCGTGGGAATTTCAATGGTTTCAGGATTGCAATTTGATGTAGTTACAATTGTGATCATTATCGAAGAGAAATTTTTCGTTTCATTGTGAATCACGCGTATAATAATTAAAATCTATTTTTTGTTTTTTTTTATTAACATTAATCTCGTATAATTAATTATTACAATATTATTATTGGTAATACTAATTAAGACAATTATGTAATTATATTATTATAAAATGAAGAAGATTGTAGTTACATTTGGAAGAAATAAAGTAAAGATCAATAATAAATGGAAATGTTATCAAAACGATGTAAAATAAATATTGATACGACACTGTTGGTCTCTGAATGATAAAGAAAGTAAAAAATTTCGTTCTTACCGTAGAATGTGTATATTCGTATCCGTCCGGATTGAAAACAGGAAATATATACCAAACGTAAGACTCGGCTAAAGTTCTCACAACAGGATCTTTGCTAAATATTAATTCGTTTGCTATGTATGTAGTTGTTGCAACCGAAATCCATTCCCTTGCATGAATACCACTTTCCAAAAAAATCGAACTATTTTTATTCGGATTGAATCGAAGTTTGAAACCTTTTATAGGGGTACCAAGTGTACTTATTCCTGCGTCCAGTGTACTAACAATTTTTGGATAATCTTGTGCGAGACTTTCCATCCATTGATATATCTAAAATGATAAATATGTTGTCGTATAATAATTATTGTTAAATATTTGGGAATTTGTTATATCATTTATCGATTGGTTAAAATAGGAAAAATATTATTTTTACGTTTACTAATACCATCATTATTATTATCATTATATCATTTTAATAATGATTTTTTTTCAATATTTCAGAGTTTTCTTTAATTATTATCCCCATATATGAATTAATTTAAGTATTAAACAAATGAAGTGTTACGATATTATATATATATATATATATATATGTGAAACCTAATTTATTATATTTATATTTAATAATAATATATATTATATAAAAAGAAAAAAAACTATAATCTTACCACGTTCAACTTATGATAAGCTGTCCAATCAAAATTGGATCTACCATCGACGTTAGGATTTTCTTCGTCGATGTAACGTTGAAGATTGTCCATCATCAACGTGGCAGTCATTTTCTTATTGTTAACAATTTTCTCAAATTCTTGAATTTTTTCTGGTGGAACTACGAGCAACGATGAATCGTTCATTCTCGGATAATTTAAAAATTGATAACCCACGTCTTCTTCCTCTTCCTCCATACTCGTCAATGTATTTAAATTGTCCTTGTTGTCAACCGATATTTTATAAACTTTAAAACCATCGTAACGTACTTTATCCGATGCAACGAAGATACTAGCGAAAATTAAAAAAACGTATAATCGACAAATCTTCATTGTCGTGTTAGTCATCAAATCAAAACAATATTTAATCGATTGAATTTTTCTAATTATATTAATTTTTTCTGCTTTTGTTTTTTTGTGTGTTCCTTTTCAAATTCCCTTCCACCACCGTTAATTACTCGTCGTACTGCAAACTATCGAATAACGTCACTTTATTTATAATCGAACGAAATTTTAATTGAAACGGATGTCTGGTAGTATATATATTTTTTTTTGCTTTTTCCTTTTTTTTTTTTTCTTTTTGTTTTCTTTTACACAAAATACGCGCGTATTGATTGAGTGTATGCAACACGTGGCGGAATGATAATCTTCGGTCGGAGTCCTCGAACGGCTTTATATATACGCCAGGACTATTCCTCTTCCCTAACAGTAAATGCAATAGAAAAGAAAAAAAAAAGAAAAAAAACGGAAAGAAAAAGAGAGAAAGAGAAGAAGAGACAAAGAAAAGGAAAAAAAAGGAAAAGGAAAATGAAGAGGAGCTTCTACTATCGCATACGTGAGATACCTATTAATAAAAAAAAAAAAAAAAACAGGAAGATAAAAAAAAGTATTCGAGTATATAGCAATCGACGATACTTTGTATGCAGAATGGGTTATGCATGGGGGGAAGGGAATAGCAAGCTTGCACGGCAAACCCACGAGACCTTGGAAAAATGGTCAAAGACCTCGGGTGGATTGTTCGAAAATTATCAAAAAAGTTGCCCGATATCGTTCTATTTTTCTTCATTTCTTTTTTCTTTTTTCTTCATTTCTTTTTTCTTTTTTCTTTTTTACGATACTGGTACCATCGAAATAACCCAACCCTTATCCAAATTTTACGAACACGTTTGTAGGTTTATATGACGTTAAATTACGGGTTCTTTTCTTTTATATATTTTTTTTTTTTAAATATTATTCTTCATACATTTTTTTCCAACTTGTTATTTTATATAACACGGAAAAAAGGTTGAATCGCGCCCCCCTACCCCATAATAGTTGGGGTGACCATTTGGTTATAGAGTATTTTTAGAAATAATCGATAAATAGTTGCAATTTTATTTTGCAAAAGAATATTATCTTTAGAACGTGTCCTTCCACATACTTCTTGCAACATATTATATTCCCTTTCCTTCGTTTATTCAAGTATTCTTATCTTAGTTTGCGATGGTGTATAAAATGCATCGTCTTTGCTTGGAATCCTATTGAATTTGATGAAATTCAATGTTAAGTATATGCCTTAGGTGCGTTCTATGGAATTATTCATTGTTTTATGTTATCTGATTCTGCGATTTTTGCTGATTATATTATTTAACGATTTATACGCGTGTTATTTTGTTGTTGTTTTTTTTCTTTCTTTCTGTTATGTAATTAAAAATTAAGAAATGTAAGTAAAAACATTTAAATACAGATAGAAAAAAATTACAAGAAAAGCTTCCCTCGTGAAAAATCGATCGATGCGTTTTTATAGAAAACAAACAAAAATTGATTTAAAATAATCAATGAGTTTGCTATTTACTGCAAATATTCTTTTCTTTCTGCAGTGAAAATTTTGTTAATGTCGGTACTCTGTTTTACCGACCAAAAATTCATCTGTTTAACCATCAGAGCTACCAAAGTAAAAACTGCGTAAATAAAAAAGGCAATAATTGATTTTAAGTAATTAATTAATTTGCAATTCCCTGCAACTATTCTTTTTTTTCTACAAAAAAAATTTTTTATAGTAAATAATCTGTTTAGCGACTAAAATATATCTATGTTACCGACCAAGTATTACAACTGTTTTACCGACCGAGTTTAAAACGGTCTTATCGACCGAGTATATAAAACCTGTTTTACCAGCCAAGTATAAAACCTGTATTATTGACAGAGCGTAAAACTGTTTTACCGACCGAGTTTATTTTCGATTATTCATTTATTAATAACTAATGAAATAATTTATTAATATAAAGTATGCAATTATGGATTTTGATTGAGCAATTAAGGTGCAATTATTCATTTTTTTCTGCTGTTGCGGTTCTATGCCAACTTTTTTGTGATCTACACATTTAAATTGTATCAAGTAATAATATTTTGTATGAAAACATGAATTCATGTATATTACAGGAAAAGTAGAAAAATCAATCATTTTCTCTTATTAAATATAATTAAAAAAACCGACTTAGAATTTTCTAACAATATTGTTAATGTATCTAGCAAATGATAAATAATATATTACTGACGCAATATGAAAATGAAAACTTGCACTTTGTTTTCTTATTTGCACAACGACATGAATATTAAGAGATTTCTTTTACACCATTTCTATTCAATTAATATTAAATGAAACATCAGTAATGAATGATGAAATTAATATTACGAGACTTAATTTAAATTTTTAAGAATGTGATTTTTCTCATATCGAATATTTATATTATTATAATCGTCCATTATTTCAGCTAAATAATATACCGGAAGTTATTATGTTTTAAGAAATGAATAGAAAAAAAAACATAACACTAAAATGTAACATTCAATTTGCACATGAGAAGATAAAATTTATATTTAATAACAATGACTTTTTAACAGTGAAGTACCACGACGTTTATGACATAAATGAATAGATAAATAAAAAAAAAGGGAGAGATAAATAAGAAAATTTAGAGAAAGAATATTGAAAATAGAAATGCGAGAGTATAAATTTGTATCGATCTTCCTGATGCACAAGGGTGCATGAAAAAACAAAGGTGCCACGGGTATATTTATTATGATTCGCAAAATTTCAATCATATATTTCATCCTCGTCACAATCCTGAATTATAATTTTCTTATTTTTCTTATCGTAATAATCATTATTTTGAAATGTTCTATTTTTATATTATTATTATTTTATTACATAGAATTAAAGAGAGAGGATAGAATGAAAATAATATATATATATATCTTTTGTTCTACCTGAGAAAATATTTCTTGTGTGTGCAATCTGTATAATAATCTGAACTAGTTATCACAATAGCCTTATCTATCTTGTTACGAAATAGAAAAAAGGTGTTCAGTAAAATAGTTTTTAAAAATGACGTTTACAGTGCCATTTACACATTCTCTTTCGTTTTGCAAATATATATATATATATATATATATATATATATATATATTCATATCCGTTGTTCGCATGGAAATTGCAAACAAAAGTTCCAAATACATTTCCTACATGTATTTATAAATTTTGTTACGTCAGTTATACAGTATATGTAAACGAGTCTCTGATAGTTAGAAAAGAAAAAGAAAAAAAAAAAAAAAAAAGAAAAAGAGAATCGAAATTTCAAATGAATTTATTCTTTGGTTATATAGAAGAAGAAGAAGAACAACAACAACACAACATAAAATACGCATTGGAATAAATTCAGATGCATGCGTGTGTGTGTGTGTGTAGGGTAATATGTGAATGAGTATCAACGATGACTATGAAAAATTTAATTGAGGAGAGTAGAAAAAAAAAAAATAAATAAAGAAGAAGAAATAATTAGATCGCATAAATAAATTGACAAATAATTATTTCGAAAGAATTTCATTAGCAGCACGAACGTTTAAGAAGAACAATTAACAAAAAGAAAAGAAAATAATAATAATAATAATAATAATAATAATAATAATAATAATAATTAGTAAAGAAAGTATTGGAAAAATGGCGGCGGGGTGGTGTGCTGTCGGATAAAGTGGAGTGGTGTGAGATGGGGGAAATGAGAGAGCCGAATATTTCGTCAACGTGTATGAATTGATGACGTTCCTGACATATTTGCTGATTCCTTCCTCTAACTTCCCCACCACAATATTTCACAATGCGGCCTTCAACGACGCCTATGACGATGGCAAAAAGGTGGTGGTGGTAGGGGTGGAGGAGGAGGAAGAGGAGGAGAACCACGAGCAGAGAACCTCTCTCCTGTTAAACGTAGGAATCAGTCGCGGTTTATCAGCCAAGCCGGTAAAGTGTTAACTGAGAAAACGAAAAATTAGTACAGGTGGTGGAAAATAAGAAGCCGTGTTTCCACCTTATCCACTTATCCACTTCTTTCTTATATTCTAACATTTCCAATATCCGATCCGTAATATAAAATTCTCTCTTCATTTTATCGTAATTCGACATATTTTTTTATCAAAATCATCCTTTTCTTTTCGCGATAATATCGATCGTCCCTGGACAACCCTCAGCCCCTCCCGTTGCCCTCACCCCTGTCATCCTTTCTTACTTTAATCCGAATCCGGCAAATTCGAAAAAAAAAGTCAAAGCAAAAGCCTTCGAACATATATATATATATAAATTTTCTTTTTCTAATCGTATTTATTCATTGAAAATATTGTGACATAAAAAAAAAGAAAAATTGAAATATTCAAATATAGAATAATTAATCGATATAATAAGTTGATAGGGGTGGGATATTTGTAAAGGCAAATTAAAAGGAAAGAAATAAAACAAAAGGGAAAAAAACACGAGAAAAAAATAAAATGGCGGACAGGATATACCATCCGAGTAGAGAATTGGCGCAAAATGCTTATTGTTCGAGTATGGCAGAATACAAGCAGTTGCATTCCGAGTAAGTGAAAAGAGAATTAGAGAGAGATAAGGAGAATTTATTCTTTTCATGAAATCTTATTAGAATAATTGAAGGTTCTCTGTGGTAAATGATGAGAAGAGTTGTCGAGGGTTGTTTTTTAAAAGATGGTAGTAGAAAAGAAGGGATGACAAGGAAACGATCGAACTCGATGGCTCTTATGGATTTTAATGGCGCGTGCGCCGTTCGATTGTAGGCCACACGTTTCTTCTTCTCTCTTTGTATTTCATTTTACGAATTATAATTACTTATTTTTCTCTTATTTTATACAATTCGCGATTTGTTAATTGATTACTATTTTCATATTTATCGATATATATATATTTATTTAATTTTTTATTTATAAATAAAATGAAAAAAAGATTGTAATAATATAAAATTATTATGTGTCGAATAATGTTTCATTTGATTTTTCTAATTTTATATATAACCTATCATATTAATATCGTTAATATCTTCTTGTTTATTATCAAAAAGAATAATGACAAAATAAATAATGTAGAATGTAGAAATTATATAATGAAATATAATATAATAAAATATTATCTTGTCAATTACAATTTTTGCACACATGTAATTATATATGTGTGATAATATAAAATAATTGTATTATTATTTTAAATATATATATATTATCGTTTTATCTGTCAGAAAAATGAAATATATAGAAATAGAAATCTAATATCGATCCAATTATACCAGTGTAATAAATATGTTTTATATAAAAAATTCATTGTCAAACGTTTATCAATGAAATTGATTTTGTTTTTTCTTTCATTCAAAAAAATATCTATATAATATATTTTTATATAATATGTGAATATAAAAATAATATAGATTTATATATCGAAGAAATTTTATCTTTTAGCTCTTTAAAAAATCCCGTCAAATTTTGGAGCGAGATAGCTAATAAATTTTATTGGGAAACACCAGCGAGAGATGAGAAATTTTGTTCTTACAATTTCGACCTGTCCAAGGGAGAAATATTTATTAAATGGATGGAGGGGGCTAAAACTAATATCAGTTTTAATCTACTCGACAGAAACGTTAACAATGGAAAGGGCAACGAGATAGCATTTTATTGGTAAGACGATGATTCATTTATCTTACTCCGATTTCAAGGATTTTTTTCTTTTGTTTCTAATGATAATACGAGGGACAACAAAAATAAAATTTGGATTTTTGCGATAAATGAAAGAAGGATCATTAAAATCTTTCGCGATTAATATTTACTTATTTACTAACTATATAACGAATTAACAAATAAAATGAATTATTTTAAATAATAATAAAATAGGATTAAAGTAATATWATTTAAACCGAAACGATTAGACGAGTTTGTTTTAACGAATTAACAAATAAAATAAATAATTTTAAATAATAATAAAATAGGATTAAAGTAATATAATTTAAATCGAAACGATTAGACGAGTTTGTTTTAACGAATTAACAAATAAAATAAATAATTTTAAATAATAATAAAATAGGATTAAAGTAATATAATTTAAACCGAAATGATAAGACGAGTTTGTTTTTAACGGTTTCCTAATGAGTACACTTACTGTTATATCACACGTGATTTAAAACTAACTTTATAAAGAACGATCCCAATTATTTATTCGAAAAAAACAGGAAATGACACTTACGATAAGTGTATCTTATCGAAACGTTAATAACTTTGCCAAATTTGAGAATCCCTGTTGGTAACTACGTATAAAAAACATCATCGTAATGTTAAGTATATATTAATAGTTAGTAGATGTAAATCATATTAATGTTCTACGATGAAGGAAAATTTACTTCTTCCCCTTTTGTTTCATTTTTGTTAGCTCGTTTGAATGAAAATTTGAACGTACAGTTTTTAATACTAATGTCAAGAGATAATTAGTATATATTATCGATTTAAAACAAAAATAGAAAAAGAAATATAAGATTATAATTTCATTCACAGTTGTTGGTAAACGCGTAAGAAAAAACAACAAAAAATGTAGAAATTTTCTTCGATAGAAAAATTCGACATCAGTATTTTTCGTAAGTATCGAAGAAAAAAAAAAGAAGATATTTCACGAAAATCCTATTGGTTCTAAAACTATGGTACGATTACGTAACGCATCGTACGACTCTTAAATTTCTTTTTATTTCAAGTCTGATATCCTGATTCTCATTTCTTATTAAATTAAGAAAGAAAGAAAGAAAGAAAAGTGAAGGTTACCTAAAGAAAATGATCATAGTGATCCCCGTGACCTATCTTCTGCATTTGAATGACCTATTTTATTTCCTAACATGATAAAACGATATTTAAATATTACGATAATGAGATCGATCATTCTCATTTTTATATTAATCCCGAGACTGACTAGTGTGAGATTATACTGATTACTATAAATAATCTCGTCGGTAAAAATGAACAAATATATATTACAGTTTATAATATTATTACCAACTTTATATAATCCACGAGTTCAATTTATTTTATAATCGTACGACGATAGTATTGCAACGTAATATATAATACATACATAATCAACGAATCGTGATAAGCTCAAATTCGTTAAGTAAAAATACGATACTAAAGTTTATAAGCTTGTAATAAAAATGTTCTATTGAATTTTTTTCGCACGTTCCAACATTATTTTTATCCAAATTTTCTATTGAATTTGAACAAAATATTCGTAGAATTATTATTATTATTATTAAAATTTAATCAAATTAACAAGTAACATTAATTATAATTTAACATTTCTAATAATATCATATGCAATTTCATATGTGATTCGAATAATCGTTAAATAATATTTCAAATTTTTTCTGTTATCTTTAATGACCAATTTAACGTTCACATTGTTAGTTAGTTAGATCAATTTCAAATGATGTATTATCGTATCTCTTATTTGCATGATTTATGGTAATATCTATAATAAGGCAACGACGTATAAGCAAAAACGAAGGAAATGACATAAAATGAAAATGATGTTTTATATAAAAAGAAATAAAGTTCACTGGTATATATATTTATATGTTTAGTTAATAAGGCATATTTTAATAATAAAAGCAGAAAGGACAATAAGATTTTCAACTTTATTACGTCAATATCAACCGATAAAGGGGGGAATGGGGGT
>NW_014569604.1:28696-33700 GCF_001313835.1 Polistes canadensis
TATTCACAAGAAAGAAAAAAATTTATATAAATAAATAAATAAATAAATAAATAAATATTACGAAGAAGAGAAAATTAATTTTTCGATTAATTGAAAGCTGGATCCTGGAATTCCGAACGCGATTGTTGCTGGCACGTAGAAATGGAGAAAGTTGAAAGTAAATGTGAACCAGTGTGGTTGGACGCCGAAGATCCACTTTTCATTCTTTATACTAGGTATGTATTTATTGTTACATTTATTTCAATTATTATTTGAATAATCGTCATTAATTATTTCATATTTATAATTAATTATAGCGGTTCTACTGGAAAACCAAAAGGTGTTCTTCATACTACGGCTGGTTATTTGATTTATGCAGCAACAACGTTCAAATATGTTTTCGATTATCATCCTGGTGATATTTATTGGTGTACCGCAGATATCGGTTGGATCACTGGTCACACTTATGTCGTTTATGGTCCATTAGTTAATGGTGCAACCTCAGTTCTGGTGAGTTTATGATTGTGTTTTCTCAATAATTCAAATCGCATGTTAGAAATATTATTAATATGCTATACGTTTTAATGAACAGTTCGAAGGTACACCATTCTATCCAGAAAATGATCGATATTGGGCTATCGTAGACAAGTACAAGGTCACTCAATTTTATACGTCTCCAACTGCTATCAGATCGCTCATAAAGTTTGGTGACGAATATGTCAAGAAACATAATCTATCTACTTTAAAGGTAAATCACAATGAATCATTTTTAACATTTGTTTCTTTATCGTAACGCACGCGTGCGAATAAATTTATGAATAATTTTGTTCTTTTTGTTTTTTATTTGCAATCGCGCATACGAGATTACGCAATCGTAAATATTATATCATAGAAATTCCCAAAAATGATTATTCAATTGGTCTTTGATAATTTTTCCTTTTTAATCTAACTTTAAAAAAACAAAAAATGTATATGATAAAATTACGTGAATCCCCACGGCTTCCCGACCCTCACCCCGATATTTAAAATCATTTGGTTCCATTTAAAATAAATATTATGTTTCTTTTTCTTTTTTTTATCTTGACGTATTACGTAACACCGATAACGTTTAAATAATATTTATCTATAATAATTACAAGAGAAAAAAAGATAAGAATGAGAAATGTCGTGTACAGATTCTCGGTTCTGTGGGTGAACCGATAAATTCAGAAGCATGGTTATGGTTGTACAACTTGGTGGGTCATGGAAAGTGCAGTATCGTCGATACATTCTGGCAAACGGAAACTGGCGGTCACGTTGTCACACCGCTACCAGGTGCGACCCCAATGAAACCAGGATCAGCGGTACGCTTAAGAATTTTCATTCACATTTAATTAGCATTACAAAGTAGAAAAAGGGAGAGAGAGAGAGAGAGAGAGAGAGAGAGAGAGAGAGAGAGAGAGAGAGAGATAGAGATAGATAATCTTTAAAATTGCACAATCGTTCGATAGGCCTTTCCCTTCTTCGGAGTGTTACCAGAACTATTGGATGAGGATGGTCATGTGATTGAAGGTGAAGGTGAAGGATATCTCGTATTTCGACAACCCTGGCCAGGAATGATGAGATCTTTATTTGGAAATCACCAACGTTTCCAAAATACCTACTTTGGCAGATTTAACGGATATTATTGCACGGGTGACGGTAAGTACAAGGATTTATATAGGATACACATAAATTATCATCGATCATTTAGCAAGAGGACTTCTGTAATTTAGTCCAGCGTATTTGGCATCTTTCCCAAGTTCTTCCTCGATCCTAATGATTTGATTATATTTGGCTGTTCTTTCGCTTCTACACGGTGCTCCTGATTTAAATTGACCCGCTGACAAACCCACGGCAAGATCAGCTACGAAATTGTCCTCCGTCTCGCATTGTCCAGCCGCGACAACGTATCCCCAATTGTTTATCCTAGCCATTCTTGCACAATTGATGGTCTCGGTAATCGTACCGATTTGTGACATTCTCAGAACAAGACAGTTAGCCATTTGTCGTTCTATCGCTTCTTCGATTCTTTCTATGTTCATGGCTGTTAAATCGTCCGAGACAATTTGAATTTCTTGATCGGCTAAAGTCAACCAACCTTCCCAATCCTCCTGATCGAAAGGATCTTCGATCGAGACAATCGATGGAAAATCGGTTAGATAATCTATATATTGTTCTTTCAGTGCTTCAGCTTCCATGTAATCGTCGGGATCAGATTCTTCGGTTTTGAAAGCTAAATCGTAGCCTCCTAATTAAAAAAAAAAAAATGTAACGAAGGAAAGTATATTAATAATTTCATAATATTTAACATATCAATCAGAATGAACCTTCTTTATAAAAAGCACTAGCTGCCATATCTAAAGCGATTTTTATTCTTCCTTCGTATCCAGCGTCCTTTATCGATTCGTCTATGAGAGTAAGAGCATCCTTGTCGTCTTCTAAAAGTGGTACGAAAGCACCATCATCGCTGACGGGAAGTGGTAATTGAATTTCTTGAGCTTCCGCTATTTTTCTCTCCAAAACACGATATACCTCGTTACCCATTTTCATAGCGTCGACAAAACTTTCAGCTCCAATAGGTAGAATCATAAATTTTTCGCAAGGTATACTGTTACCAGCGAGTCTACCACCGCTGATCATGTTGAAACAGGGTACTGGCAAATACAGATCACCATTTTCTGCTAATTCAGCGATATACCTACAATATTATCTTGATTATATAAAAACTGATACTATTAGACCAAAAACATTTTCAAAGTTGCTAACAAAATCGATTTTAAACTACCACAATCTAACGTTTACCTCATTAGAAACAAAACCTAACAAACTTATTGGCTAATTGTAAGCTAATAATTATAATAATTCTAACCTATAAATCGGAAGACCTTTCTTTGCTGCACCAGCCTTGCAACATGCCAAAGAAACCCCTAATATTGAATTAGCACCTAACTTTGATTTATTTTCAGTACCGTCTAATCTGTTCAACAGACTATCAATTTCCATTTGTTGACAAACTTCTAATTTTGATTTTAATAATTGAGGTGCTATCACGTTGTTGACTATATCAACGGCTTTAAAAACCGATCTACCATGATAAGCACCCTCATTTCCATCTCTAATTTCCTGTGCTTGATTAGGATTTGATACCAATGTACTAGAAACTGACGATCTGAACAGACCAACATCTGTAATAAGATCAACCTCCAAAGTAGGATCTCCTCTTGAATCAAATATTTGCCGAGCTTTCACCTTCTGTATCGGCATCTTTGATTTTTATCCTTAATTAACCTTCGAACTTAGGTGTTTTTGAGAAAACTTATTGATTGCTATACTACGAGTACAAATATTAGAAAATTTGGATTAATTGACTCGAAATGAAATTGAAATGTTTCGTACTGTCTCACATGTTATTGATTGAAAATAAATTTTTTCCTTCTGTTATTATTATTATTATTAATTATTATTATTGTCAATGAAAAATAGACATGTTTTTATTCCTGATAGATACGTTTAACAATTGACTATCGAAACGTGTTCACTTTTGTTATTTAAAACAGTATTACTCAACTGAAAGCTTGCGATAAATTTTTAATATATCACTTAATTGTAAATGTGTGGATAGTGTTGTTACCAAAGTCAGGAGAAAGTAATTAATTAGTTAAAAATTTCTAGAAAGTCTTCGTAAAATATTTTAAGGAGTTCACGAGCATAACGAACAGTAACAAATTGTATCCTTAAGATAATATACAAAATAATATCAATCTAGATTCTCCTAAAAATACATTAAACTGTATAGCAAACTAGGTTGAGAAACGCTGATCTAAAGAAATTTTAAATCGAATGCTACTGAACATTTTGACTTATTTTATTTTATTTTTTTTATATATATATAGGCGCCAGACGAGACGCAGACGGTTATTTATGGATAACTGGCCGTATTGATGATATGTTGAATGTTTCTGGACATTTGATGTCTACGGCAGAAGTAGAAAGCGTTTTGGCTGGTCATTCTTCGGTTTCTGAGGCAGCTGTAGTTAGCAAATCTCATCCTGTTAAAGGACAATGTCTTTATTGTTTTATTACACCCAATGATGGCGTCAAATTTGAAAAGAAATTGCAAGACGAACTCAAACAAAGAGGTAAGTGTTCTTTTCTTTTTTTCTTTCTTTTTTATTATTATATTCTTATATATCTTTTTTTTTTTCTTTTACATTCTCGTTATTTATATATTATAGAAAAATTATTATCAATATTAAATCATGGTACCACTTGTTGTCATTTGTAATTTATGAATACGTATATATATATATATATTGTTTTTGATTTATTTTAACAGTGAGAGAAAAGATTGGACCATTCGCCCAACCAGACGTTATTCAGCATGCACCTGGTTTACCAAAAACGAGATCAGGTAAAATTATGAGGCGTATATTGAGGAAGATCGCGGCTGGTGACAGAAATGTCGGTGACGTTTCAACTTTAGTTGATGAGGCCATCATTGATCTTCTTTTCCAACTAAGGCCACAAGCTTAAACGAACAAAAAATTCTATAATATATATATATATATATATTATAGACATTGTCTTCGTTACCACGATTGAAAATTAGCCAACGAACGAACAAACAAAAAAGCTTGTTAAAAATATTTATAAAAAATACTTTGGAAATTATAAAAAACAAAATGATTTATCTATTATACTTTTTTGTTTGTTGTTAAGTAGTCGAATAATAATAATAATAATAATAATTATTATTATTATTAATATTATTATATCGTATATTTATGTTCAATAATTATTATTATTATTATTATTTTTTTTTATCTAACGCGGATTTTCGATGTATATGGACTTATCTTGACGATCGGAGTTTGTTACTTTTGGAGAATAATCTTTTACATTTTTTATTCCTTTATTTTTCTCTTCTTTTTTGTACTTTTTTTTTGAAAAGAATTTTATTCTATTCGAATTATATTTCGAATATTAGATATTATTGTTATATAT
>NW_014569604.1:33996-58372 GCF_001313835.1 Polistes canadensis
AAAAAAAAAATTAAAACAAATCCGCCAGTAACGTATATAAAAGTGTAAGAAAGTATTTAATCGTCGCTATGATCGAATTTATCGAATTAATATAACAAATCTTCTCCCTTTTGAGTGTTGGCCTTGTAAAAGAGAAAGAAATAAAGAAAGAAAGATAGAAAGAGAGAATAAATATAAAACAACAAATTAAAATTGTGGCATTAATTAAATCAATTATATCGAATCGAAATAATGCCTATGTGTTATACTTGATTGAAATAATAGAAATCTACAACGACGGGATATAGTATTCGATCAATTATTCATTCGACGCTTATTATCTTTACAAATAACGCAAATAGAAAGGAAGAAATTATATATTTATATATATATATATATATGTATAAGGTGTCCCAATTTGTTTCCGTAAAATTTTACCAGCGTATTCAATAAGAAAAAAAAAATAGAAATGTTTTATAAAAAAAAAAAACATGGGCTTTATATTATAAAGTTATAATGAAAATATTAAACGACAATGGACTGCATTCTTGTCGAATAGGAATAAATTGTCGGTTCAAATTTCAATCGTCCCATTTTAAAAAATGGTGGTCCGTTGTTATAAAAATATAATATATATATATATAGAATTTACGAAGAGAAAATTAATTGATTGTATTATTATCAATATCTTGTTCTCGTTTATTTTAATTGTAGTAAATACTATTTCAATAATTGTTGTATAATCAAATAAATATCGGCAATGCGTTTAAATACTGTATCGGTAAAATACCAGTCCATTATCATTTTTGTTGTATATTTTAAATTAAACGTTTAAGAAAAATCCGTGTATATATTAAATTCGTTTTTTTTTATTTTTTAATTATAATGCATTCTGGTAAAATATGGTACTGGAACACCCTGTATAATATATAAATATACATAGAGAGACATATATACGAATGTATGCACACCAAATGCTAACGCACGAATAAGAAAGTAAAAAAAAATTGTTAATCGCAATAACAAGCGTCCATGATACGTGATGTCTGTATTTTATGTATTCACATTAGGAAATTAAGTGAAAGCCAAGAAAATAATACCTCGTGCTCCTTCGAGGTATGTACGATACATATCATTCCTTGTGGAACAAAATTAACTTTAGGTGTGATAATTAAAATATATATATATATAGTATATATGAATGTACATATCGTAACGATCGAAGAAATAACATTATACACGAATATTAATTTGTTTTCGAAGGAAATGAGTATACTTAAAAAATTCCAAATGTTCATTCAATTGATTTGAAATAATTAATTTTATTAGAAATTTAACACAATACACTTCGATCATAACGATACATACACGTATATCAGCATATATATACATGAAAAATGAAACAAATAAACAAACAAACAAACAAAAAGACAAATATATATACATTCTATTAAAAATTGCAAAGCTATGTATATGTATATGCGTTGAAAGTGACAATTAATATTGTTCTGTTAAACAATCGGCGTGTTTTTTTATACAATTCCCCTTCTAATGTTATATTTCTTTGTACATTGTATAATTTATTTAATAGTTATACAAGGTGATCAAATAAGATGTCTCATTTTGTTAATTTATAGAATAATTAAACTGAACAGTTAAAATATGTTAAATGTTAATTTGAAATTTGATTCCAAGTATGAGAAAAATAATAATGCAGTACAGATACGGTGACCATTATTTACTAAAAAACATCTGATAAAAAGAAATGAAAAATGAAAAAATGTTATATGACATTTTTGTCTTATGTTTTCATATAAAATTAATCCCTGAACTGGTTGTATATTTCATTTCTGCTTCATACTTTATAAAATATGAATAATTATTGTTTACTTTTGTTTAAACCCAGTGTCAACAGATTTAATTTTAAGTGCATAAAAACAGCGCAAGTGCATTAATCAAATATCAATGGCGCCACAATCGCTATAGATGCAGTTTTGGAGTGGGTGAAGGAACAATGACGATCATTCTTCGACAGCAGCTAACAAAAATGTAGTCAGTTTGTTGTCGGCATTCGTAATAGGATCTACGTTAAATTTTCTTTCTTATTATTTTCTTTGTTGCTCTTGATATAACAAAACGAGAAAATTATTACAACAATTTTATCACGATATTTTCATATTCCTAATCGTTAAAATGTCCAACATAGACGAATATTACTTGGAAATACTTGGACTGGTCAAAGAAGCTGGCTCGGTAAGCAATAAGTTTCTCAGAATCTTATGTGTCTATATGCATTGATCTTTATTTGATTATTTTCTCAAGAATTTCATCAATGAAATACATAAATAATGATCATCCTGTGTATCAGTATCCTATCGATTGGGATACAACCTTCAATTTAATTTTAGTAACTTAGCTATGTATATCTAACACTTGTTTAGCTTCATGAAAGAGATTCTTTCATAGTAAAGAATTCAGTTTTCTATCCTGTTTTCTCTTTTTGACATTATTACGTCATACATCTTCACGTGTATGCACACAAGTAATGGGGAAAATTATTCTGAAACATTTTTGAAATATTATTATTAAATCATAATGAAATTTGGCAGATAAGTAAATCGTTAAGAAATCGTATTAAAACAGAAAGTTTACTTTTAATTATTTAATTGATATCATATTCCGTAGATCGTAAGAGAAAAAATATATCAACGTAAAGATGCTATGACAAAATCCTGCGATGTTGATCTCGTTACGGAATGGGATCAAAAAGTTGAAAAACTTATCATGGATGGCATTTCTTCAAGATTTCCAGATCACAAGTATGTAAGATACTTAATGATATTATTATTAACAATATATATTAACGATAAAAGTAACGCGTTATCGTTAACAAATTCAAACGATCGATTTTTAATTTTGAATTAACGCGTAACGTAACGCAATTGGTCAAATGAATGATTGTAAATTGGAAATAAAAAAATAAATCAAATGACCAATATTGTAAGTAAGGAAATAAAAATTCTTTAATATGAAATTAAAATTTTGTTATCGTTCAATGATCTCTTATAGCGAGTTTATTGATTCAATTGACCCTTTTCTAATTAATACCCATTGACACTCATTTCTCCTCTATAAAACGATTAATAGATTTGATCAATTTAATCAAAGGGGAACCCATAATAATTTCAATAAAAATCTTCACGCTAGTAATAGTTGATGAAATTTCCGTTCCAACTTGTACGATGATTTCTCTCGAACATTTTTGCTATACCCTATTTATTTGCTTTAATAAAAAAAAAGGAAAAGAATGTTAGTTAATGACTTTTAACTGAACATAAACGATATGAAATGATTATATATGATTAATCAATAAAATTTGAATACCTTGATAATTAACTTGAATATATATATATATAATTGTTTTCAGATTTATTGGCGAGGAGACCACATCAACTGGTAAAAAAGCAGAATTAACTGATGCACCAACATGGATCATAGATCCCATTGATGGAACTATGAATTTTGTTCATGGTTTACCACATACATGCATATCAGTTTGTTTGCATATAGGAAAAGTTGCGGAAATCGGTGTTGTTTATAATCCTATTTTAGAACAGCTATTTACAGCTCGCAGAGGCAAGGGTGCTTTTTTAAACGGTGCTCCGATACGAGTTTCTGGTCAGAAAGGTGATTTATTTTTAAGCGGATCTAAAAAATGTTATTAAGAAAACTTTTATTAAGTACATATAACTTATATATATATATAATTATCTTTATAATTTTTGTATAATTTTCTTATATGATCACATACATTTATTTTATTCAACTTCGTAAAAATAGATCTAATAATTTTTCAGAGTTAAGTAAATCCTTGATCATGATCGAGATGGGTACAAGTAGAGATCCCGAGAAAATGAAAATTGTCTTTCAAAATATTAATATTTTGACACCACAGATCCATGGGTAAAATAATAATGAAACATTTGTAATAGTGTATAAGTGTATTTAAACAATAAATCAATGAGTTTATTCTTTAGGTTGAGAACATTAGGATCGTGTGCTTTGAATATGTGTATGGTGGCACTTGGTGGTGCTGATATTTGTTTCGAATTTGGAATTCATGCTTGGGACATTGCGGCTGGTGATCTTATCATCAGAGAAGCAGGAGGTGTTTGTATAGATCCAGCAGGTTTACGATAATTTAATTACATTTCTTTTTTTTTAACTGGCATTTTTATAAAAATCTTCAATATAAAATGTGTTCCCATCAGGAGGATCATTTGATGTTATGAGCAGAAGAGTATTATGTGCATCTTCTATGGAATTAGCTCAAGAATTAAGTAAACAACTTATACAGTATTATCCGGAACGAGATTGAAGATACAAATGATTATTAAATGATCATTCTTGTTATTTTCCTCATATAGTATTTACTTTTTTGGTTGTAAGTACTTATACCAAAGATTCCAATTATGTGTGTATATATATATATTATACATGATATCTTTAACAAATTATGTTTTATAATGACACTTATATAGAAATGAAAAATAAAGAGAATATTTTGAATCTTAAACCATACTTCGTTTGTTTCCTTTAACATTATATTATCGGTTGATTATTTGTGATTATTTACCTACGATAATATTATAATAATAAAAGAACAAATTTAAAATCGTATGATATATAAAATATATTTTTGCATAATTACATTTTGTACAGAAAATTAATAGATAGTATTTCATTAATCCAAAGTTTCCATATCTAGTTGTAATTGCATTATATTAATATATTTATTGTATAATATATTAAAAATGCATGTGCATATATATATATTAATACATTGTACTTTTTCATTGTGTTTCTTCAGTATATATTATACATGTGTAATATCCTTTTATTACTCTTAATTAATTATCTGAAAACTCAAAGCCATAGTGATTAGAATATTTATTAAGATCTTAATTATTGTTTGTCGTCTTATAAATAATGGATTGTAAAATCGCAATATTTTAATTATTTTCACGATATATACTTTACCTGCATACGTACTTACAGTTTTGCTTTCCTTAATGAATCTTTAGGACAAACCTTGTACCGGCTCAAATTAGTTTGATCTTTGATGATCCAATTTTTTGGATGACTCGACGATGATATCTTGTTTAAGCAGGTATGATGATACGGCGTAGTTTTTACCATTCCTTTGGGACACCTTTCATTATTCCTTCTCAGCATCTGATCTCTTCCGTTGCCTCCCCTCCTCACAGGGAGGGCTATAAGTGAAACATTACCAAATTGTCAATTAGAAAAGCATATGTTAAAGTTGTTATTGGATATATTCTTTTATTTCTGTATAAATATATACGTATATATTTTGAAATGTGCTTAAAATTTCTACTTGTCCTCCTCATACACAAATCTTCTATTTTTTTATTACATTTAATATACGCGAGGGCTTTTTCATTATTATTATTATAATTATTATTATATCGTATAATTATTATTGTTATTATTAATTATTACTATTATTAATATTAATATTATTTTTAGTATTATTATTGCGATATTGTTTGTTGTCGTTAGAAAAATTATGAAGTATAAATTCTTTGTCTAGATTACACACAACATTGTTTATGACTGTCAATAAACTATGTATGATATGTTACAAGAATCGGATATATTAAATATCCCATAAGGCAGCCCCCTATGAATACCTTGCAACGGGATCAGCGCTAAAGGCCCTTGAAAGGTCCGCTTGCACATAAAGATGATTCGAATTGATGATTCATCTGAAACATAAGCAGCCTCGTACAGTTTTCCCTTATTAAAAATTATTCCATGAACCATTTAAACAGCACTGAAAGTCTGCTCTATTGTATATTAAATAATAACTGAATAGTTTAAATAAAATATCAGTTAAAGAATTTTAATTCTTAAAACTATAATGTTATGTATTACAGAAATGTGTATATCCTGTAATATAATTGTTGTACGTATTTAAAATATGAAATAATATATATTATATATATATCTCACATATATAATAATATAGTCATAATATATCATATATAATAAGATATATATATAATAAATATATCTATGTATATGTTTGTGTGATTAACTTTTGAAACTGTTTACTGAACTTCGAATAAAAAATATTTTCGATTCACGTTTATGTTTATATGGTATATATATATATATATATAATTATATTATATATTAATTTATATTAATTTTGTTTAAGTTATTGAAGATCGATTAACAATACGATAAATCTATTATGTCGTTCCATTAAAATATAACTGTATGCTTAAGTTCGTTAATACAACAAGAAGACACACGTAGATCACTTTTGTAGCTAACACTTAAAACGCAATAAACTTGTAAGTGATATAGTGACTGAAAATATAAAATGCAGGGCTCTCTCCACTTTCTGTTAAGCATTTGTATTTTTATTTCAATAGTTGATCTACTTATTATACAATTTTTTTTCTTCTTCAGATTATACACCAAGTTTTCCTTTTTCGCTAAGTTTCTAATAGCGAATGTTATTTTTATGAATCGCTGACGTAAGAGAACAAGAAAAAAATACCGTTCCTGAACTGGGTTATGAAATTTTGTGAGTCTTACAATCTCTTGGTTTTTTTCTTTCATATAACAAATATTTAATATTAATGTATCGTATAATAATTTATAAGAGATACACTATCCGTAAGGAAGTCGCGCTTTAAATCGAAAAAGTGAAAAAAGAAAATTACCACATACCACCATAATGCTAAGTATCGATGGCCAGTTCATGCTGAAAGAGGCGGTCACTTTTTCCAGTCTGACTCATTCACCTAAGAACAACGTTACTTTTAGGTAACAAATATTTATAAGATTGGTAAGAATATATCTTTTTTTTTCTCTCTTTTCTTTTTTCTATTTTTTTTTCTTTTCTTTTTTTTTTTTTGTCAACATGAGCTCGTTACCTTTTAATTCGTAATAATGATTATTATTCGAAGATTAAAATAAAAAATGCAAATAATGTAATTACGTAATATGCTATAAATTCTGTGAATGTTTTTTAAATAATGAAATCCTACGTTCCCGGTATAATTACTTATACAGCAGATGGTAGCTAAGAATTTACTTCATTACGAAAATTGATTATGTCTTATAAAAAATATTGCACTCTATTGACCTGTATTAGTACTTAACAATCTATTAAATACATTATTTCAGATTGATAGAGTACAAGGTTGTTGCAATATGATGATATATGCATTATAAATATTTACTGCTTTATGCTCTTCGTTGTCTTGATTGAGTTACACTTGAAACTTTGCGCCGCCTCTTTCTGCTAAAACCAATACAGACAGTTCATGTAAGACAGACACCATTTACGCTAGCAATATCCGTATTTGATATCTGATAATATCCGATTTGTTTTTGGATTATCGTTAGCGGTGTCTCATTTCAAATTCACAAATTTTTGTCAATTATTTTTCTGTTGTAGAAGGACCCTAGGCAGGGTTACCTAAATTTTTTCTTGTATAAAAGGGTGTGCCAGAGCATGGTTCACAGTGATTCTTTTCCCTGCATCCAACATCAACGTGCGTTCTAATAAATCTTTAAGCTGACCAACTTTTCGACTTTGTTCGGGTGGTAATGAATTTCCACCAAGTTCTGCATTAAGGTCACGAGTTGCTGGGAGGGTGGACATTACGACGACTTTTTCCTAAAAATAAACACGTTGAACAACCTCATCTATTATAAAATTATAGCAATACGCAACGGAAGAGAGCCAATTTTATTATAGAAATTGATTATTATAAAAATAAAATAAATTGCAAATGTAAATTGTATATAAATACGAGAGAAATTTGTATGTCCAATGATAAAATATTGTTTAACAAATATAAAATACAGCTTACCACACGAAAAAAACGTAATCATAGAGAAAAATTGTAGAGAGACTTACCCGCTCAGTAACTTTATCAACTTCATGATAAAGAAAATTGCAGTTAGAGTCAAAGTGTTGATCCTTGAAGGTTCCTTTCCTTATTAGTTTATTAGGCATTTTGCCTTTTAGATCCATGAAGAACTTCAACATTTGATTATTCGTTTTGCCAGAAAACATTATTTTTCCAGTGTATAGTTCATATATTGTGCATCCAACAGACCACATGTCAATGCCAAAATCATAGGGTATACCAAGAACTAAAAAAAGGAAATATTATCTCTGATACATAACAAAAATTCTATAGCAGCAAACATGTTTCCTATATAAAGATCTATAAGTCCGTCCAACAAGTTGAGCCACTAGAAATTGAAATTTTAAATGGCCCCTACAAAAGGTAGTAAATTTAATGTTTCATGAATGAACTGTTGAGATTTACTTCTATTTCTACTACTACAGTATTTGAAGATTGTATGTACGCTACTGTTTCAATTATGTGCTTTTGTTTATTTCTACTGACTCGACTTTTTGGGTAAATAATAAATTTGAAATTTTTTTTATAATATTAGTGTACCAAAGTTTCATTCTTATTTGATCATTTGGAAAGTTAGAAATTGAAAATAAAAGTAAGATAGCTATATGAGACTAATAATCTACCTTCTCTCACAAATTATAACAATATTTTCTTCATTGTCACTCTGTCTTAAGATGATCACGCATTATAAGGTTGTCTATCCTGTCTATCCAGATAATTTTATTCGTACACTGACTGTTATAATTTATTTTCATTTACATAAAAATATATGTAATAATTAATGAATATACTTACTAATTTCTGGAGCACGATAAAATCTTGATACAAGATATGGTGTTATCTCATTTTCATGAGCATGAGATGCAGAACCAAAGTCACAAAGTTTTAATACCAGTTTACTTTCACTGACTAGAATATTGTCTGGTTTAATGTCAGCGTGTAAAATATTCGCTCGTTTTAATAATTTTAATGCAAGGAAAAGTTGTTGCGTGTACGATCTTACAGCTTTAACGTGTAAACCAACATCTTTGCCATATTTTTTTAATACCTATATAATAAAAAGAAAAAAATATATTTATAAATTATCTACATGTAATAATATCTCTATGCTTATATATATATATATTTTTATATACATACTTCTCTTAAATTCATAGCTAATGGTTCAAAAACCATACATAAATGATTTTTATGAAAAAAATGCCTAAATAGTCTCAAACAATGAAATCGATCCTCTGGATCTGCATCGTTAAGCTTTCGAAGAATTTCTAATTCCTTGAGTCCAGTACGATGCCTGTAAAAGATGTAAAAATAATATAATAAAATTGCCCGTATTTGTATAAGACTTATGAATATTATATAAATCAATTTCTTACATAATTTCATTATTCCGAATGATTTTTACAGCAACATCTAAATTGCCTCGTGCACTGTCTCTAGCCCTTACGACATTGCTAAAAACCCCTTGTCCTGTGTAACCATAAACAACAAACCGAGAATCCAGTGTCTCGCCAACTCGAACACTAAAATTGATATTACATTATTCGATTAAACTTATTTAAGAAAATTACATATATACATCAAAGTTGTAAAAACACTTCTATAGGTTCTAAAATAAATTATTAAAAAATATTTATTTGTTATAATTTTCAAGATACTATATAAAAAGTTAAAAATAAAATAGTATTATCTTACCGATAATATCCTTCCGCATCATCCCAATTATCTGTTAAACTAGGATTGTCTGGACCACCTAAACGTTTACCTTCAACGGTAGGACTCTAGAAAAGTGCAATAATAAAAATTACGATTATGATAATATAATAAATAGAATATTTCCACAAAACATACATACATTAAAATAACCAATGTTATCAGCTTCAGCAAACATATCCCATTCATTTGTTTTTTTTGTACTTTGTTTTTCATCTTGTTTAACTTTCTCTGTCATTTTTGTGTTTTCAATCTTTTCAGATTCTTCAGGTAATGCATCCTCAAATCTAGACTTTCTTTTTTTAACTGGCTGTGGTGATTTTGGTTTTTCAGGCAGTGGTGGAGTATGACTCTCCGAAGTAGATTCATTATTATTTGAAGGCATCTCTGGTGATTTTTGAGATGTATTTGAATGACTTTCTGACGGAGGAGTTCCAGTGACAGCTGTTACATCAGCAGACATATTTGAATCCTCATTTGGTCCATTTAATCGCTAAATAGAAAAAAACATATAAGATATTACATAAAATAAATGAAATAATATCTAATAAGACTCTTAAATTTATATAATCAAATACCTTGAGTAACTCTTCTCTTTGTTTCCTCCTACGTTCAATAATAGCTTCCTCATCCTCTTCTTCCTCAATGTCGATATCCTTCATATCTTCTTCGCTAGAACTGTCAGAACGTTCTACTTTTAGGCCTTCCGACAAAGAATCTTTGTACTTATCACTTCTTTCTTTTTTACCATTCTTTTCTCTATCCCTGTCATGATCTCGAATGTGTTTTTCCCTATCCCTACGATTTCGGGACAAAGAACGCGATCTTTTATAACGATCATTGCGATCTCTATCCATTCTATTTCTAAGGGGACTACGAGATCTTCTTATACTTCTAGATCGTTCTCTAATTTTTTCATGATTCCGACTATCACGTCGATCTCGTGCATCCGTATCACGACTGGCTTGTCTATCTCTATTTGCATGACGATCTCGACTAGTATGCCGTTCTCTACTGTCTCTTTTATCACGACTGGAATGACGATCTTTACTTAGTGGTCTGTCTCGATTATAACGATCGCGACTATTATGCCGATCTCGACTTGATTGCCGATCTCGACTGCTTTGACGATCCCGATTGTCTCCTCTATCACGACTATCGCGTCTCGATGAAATATGCTTTATATCAACTTTAGTATCTTGACTTTTTGAATCATTATGAGATCTAGATAAATGTCGACCCAAGTCTCGCTTTCTGTCTCCTCGTTCTTCCTCCCTGGAATAAGATAATAATAACATTAATAAATAATACTAATACGTTTATTAAATTTAACATAATATAAAAATGTATGATACCCTGTATTCAAATAAATGCAGCAACTCACCTTCTATCGTACTCTCTTTTACGTGGTTCATCCCTTCTACTACTACTAGTTTCTTTACGTCTATCTTCTTCTATCCTTTTCCTAGAATCTTCTTTTCTAGAATCATCTTTATGCCTCTCGTTAGTTTTTCGTTTCTCATCTCTTCTCACATCATCTCTTTTTATTTCTTCTCTTGGCCGGGTCTTCTCCTCTCTTCTTCTGTCAGAATCCCTTCTCTTATCTTTATGGTCTTCTCTGCTTCTTCGATCTCTACTCATATCTACTATAACTCGCCTTTCAGGCTTTGATATTTTTTTACGTTCCCTACTTCCTGACTTACTTCTAGGTCGTTTTTTGTGGAGTATATTTTCATCTTCGCTATCATCTTCTACGACTATTACATCCGGTGTTTCCGCTTTTGTTTCTTCATCCTCCTCTCCTTCATCTTCTTCCTCTTCTCCTTCTTCTTCTTCCTCTTCCTCCTCTTCTTCCTCTTCGAGTTCCTTATCTTCCTTTTCAGATTCATCTGACAAGTATTGAACTAAACACGCTTGTAATCGTTCCTATAAATAAATTATAATACTTAAAAACGTACTTTAACAATTATTACAAATATTTTAAATTATTACACGCATACCTTCTGTTTCATTAATTCCTCCAAATCAATATCATCTTCAATAATAGTACAATCGACTTCATCCGAATCAAGATCCACAAGTTTTTCATCTTCACTTTCTTCTGTGGAGACTATTTCCAACAATGAATTTTTAACTTTGCCATTCAGGCCAATTTCTTTCTGATTAATACGTTGTGATGTTTTCTCTTCCAACGCACCATTTTCTATTTCTTTCTCTTTACGTGGTCTTTTATGTTTCTTGTGTTTTTTTCTATAAATTCATTAAATGAAATATTTTATCTTTTATATTTATTAAAATAAGTTTAACACTAAATGTACCATGACTATTCAAATAATCGGTTGAAAAACTTTTTGTAGCAATTCTTATAAGTTACAGTACTATTTCATGAGTCAAAAATTCTTATTGCATAAATGGTATATTTTTTGCTATACATACATTGGAAAATATATGACTTTTTAAAGATGGGTCATTTGATCCGCTATGATAAAAATAGTATACATAAAGCATCAGTACGTTTAGTGTTAAGAGATGTTCATAATATTAATATACTTTAAATACCTTTCTTGTCTATCTATTCTTCCATCTTCTTTCTCTATCACTCTATCTTTTTTATGTTTGTGGTGTTTGTGTTTTCTTTTTTTCTTTTTCCTTTGATCCCCAAGCATATCTGATTCAGAGTCTATACCAGTAATTTCTCTTTTGGAATCTAAATCTATATCGGATGAGCTAAAATATATTGCTTACATATTATAAAATTGATATAAGATGACTTTCAAAAATATTATTATTATTATTATTATTATTATTATTATTATTATTATTATTATTAATAGTTTTATTATTAATAAAAAGTAATAAATGCTGAAATACAATAGATATTGAATTAAGATTTAAAATATTAATAAACGAATTGACTGTCTTCCATTTGGAACAGTCCAGTGAAAGACGTGAAGGTTACAAACAATCAATTTTAGGTTATTATTGAATAAATATTCGGAGAAAAATTTGTAAAAATTATTTTTTTAAAAAATCTAAGTATTATTTAATCAATATAATTATAAACGTATACAATTTTTAACGATGTTTATTTTGCAAAAATCTAAAAACAAACAGTTCTCTCACAAATATGATGTAAACAGAATGCCAAATGCATATCATTGTATACTGAACGAATCAATTGTTCAAAAAATCTGTATAAATTCTATATAACGTAAAAAAGCTTACTCACCCCATGTTGATGTTATATAAATTATAAATAATGAAAATATTATGGAATCACTGCACTTGATAATACGCATACGTTCATTCTTTAACAAGACGCCATTTTGTATTATCGATTCTTCTGTTGCTCCATCTCGAATAAAACATCGACTATCGATTATTGTGATTAATTCGTACAATTCGAATTTCGGAGTTTTTAATTAACAATAAATACCGTAAAAAATACCATAAAAAAATGTCGGACCGTCGTACAGTAGTTACAAATTCAGTTTTAATTACTATCAGACAAAGATTCCATATTTATATATTGAAATCGGAAGAATAAGAAGAAAAAGAAATCGAACAAATATTAACTGCATTATGCGCGTTTAAAGTGATTGCAATTTTCGAGATGCAGCGAGTTCACTCTCGACGCTCACGTTTCAACTGATAATTTACAGGTGTGTATAAGTAATTATTTATAACAAATAGTTGATAAAGATGCTACAAGGGTCTATTAAATATATTCCACTGATTAAAAGTCTTCCAAAAAATACTTTCCTTTTTAATTTTTAATTTTCAATGCGTTATACTACAAAACAAAAGACTGCTTTTAAATATTTATTAATTTTAATCAGTCGAACAAGAGAAAAGGGTGAAAGAGTATTGAAAAATAATAAAGATAGACTGTAATATTATGTTTATAATTTGAGATAATTTAATTCATAAAATATTTTACAATGTAATTACGAGCAATGCAACACATCCTTGGTACTATATTAGTGATGTTGTTTAGCACCTATATTTTACGTCTCGTGATAATACCAAAGATGTGTGACATTTAAATCTCGTTTTGATTCGACAGTTACGACCAGTCCTTTAAAATGTTGATTACGATAATCAACGATAATCAATAATTAATATAATTAAATCTATCGGCAATGATAATAAGTAATATTAAATATAGATTACAGATTAATAATAAATACTTAAAAGTAATACTCCCAAACAACTCTAATAATAAGTGACTGAACGTTGCCTACCGTATGCAACATTCTTGGGCGGATATATATATATATGACGAAGGGAAAGGGAAAAGGGTGTAAAGGTAGTTCAACTTTCAATCGTTCAATCATTATCGTGCCATTCATATCACGTTTTTCAATAAGAGAAGTATTC
The DNA here is from genome assembly GCF_001313835.1 of Polistes canadensis. Classification (NCBI taxonomy): domain Eukaryota; kingdom Metazoa; phylum Arthropoda; class Insecta; order Hymenoptera; family Vespidae; genus Polistes; species Polistes canadensis. The sequence continues at coordinate 48,045 of NW_014569604.1, forward strand.
AAAGGACAATTCCGAGTTATCTTTTAGTTGCATTATCGTTCTCCTGTTAAAATATTTCATAGGAAATCGAAAAAGCATTCCGTTTTTTCTCTTTTTTTTTTTAGTCAACATTTGTCTCCTAGCTTAATCAGATTTGTAAATGTGAATTTAGTTTGTTCGACCTGTCAATCTTTCAAAAAGAGATTATTTTACAAAATTCTTAATAAATAAACATTTGATTTAATCATATAATGTAATCTCATTATCTAATATAATCTCTGACTAGTTCTTACACTCGTCCAATCTATTTTAGTTCATAAAATACCAAAGAAAAGGAAGTTAACCTATCATATTTTCTTTTATGGAAGAACTGTAAGTGACATGTGTCGTTAGCTTAAAAAAAAGCTCGTAGATTATTCTTCTTGTTGATCTTCTTTCATTTTTTCTTATAAATCAAAATAAAAATATCCATTTTGTTCCTAACCTTGATTAAAGTTTTGTTCATTGCATTTGGTAACGACAAGTACCAAATGCATTCTTGATAAGAAATAGATTCTCATAGAAATAATAGAATAACCGTTTAAAATTGTAGAAATGCTTATTTGAATAGTTTCTTAGCATTATGCCAAATGCGGAAAAAGTATTCATCCTTTCTAAGAAGTCTTCCTCTAGCATAAGAATGAATATCAGCATCCATATTATGCTCTCGCAGCCAGGAACTTGTATTTTCTGTGCTGAAACTCACAGATGCAGGTTCACCTTTGTCTGTTGCTTCTGCGACTGGCTCCACCACTGCTAATTCTAAGATACAAAAAATTACATGCATGAGTTTATGAGTTATGTTAAGCATTGAGCCTCTTTTGTAGAACTTTGTTCAGTGATGTTCACTGTGGCAAACGTCGTCTGAATGTAAAGTATATTCTCAGTTATTAGTGACTGAGACATGGCAATTAACATGTTAATATAATTATATTAATCTATAATATAATACATATATCGTACCTGAAGTTGGTAGTATTTTAAAAGGCTCATCTGACTCCAATGGTTCACTGAGACCAACCTCATTTCTAACGTAAATTCTCACTAGATACTCATGATTCTCTTGAAGATCTTTTATATTTATTTTTAATATATCAGCCTTGACTCGTCCTACTTCAATCCACATAGTCTTTTTAGCATCCCTCATAACGATTCTATATCCTTCTAAAGGTGCACCACCGTCTGATTCTGGTTTACCCCATTCTATAACCACTGTATTTGCAGCTATTTGTCTGATTTCTAGTGGGGCAGTAGGTGCTGATGGTACAGCTAATAGAAATAGAGATTTTATTAGAATAGAATAGAAATCTGTTTCATTAAATTAATAACTATATAGTTGCATATATGAACATTAATGTTATAGGTATACATACTAGCATGAGTTTTAAGAGTAACTGGTTCTGAATTTGTAGGTAAACTGAGACCCATACTATTCTCAGCAAATACTCTGAACAAAAATTCACTTTCCTTCAAATTTTCAATGCAATATTGGTGAGTTGTAGCTTCCAAAGTAACGACCTTTATCCATCTTGAACCTTTACCAATTAATGGTCGTTTTTCGATAATGTAACCTGTCGGATATTTGGAAAAGAAATATATATGTATATAAGTATGCATATAATATTATTTTATAATAAATTAGAGAATGAATTTTTATTCATTACCTGTAAGTTCAGTTCCTCCATTATTAGCGGGCGGGGACCATGTAAGTGTTACACTTTTACTTGTGAAGTTTATTACTCGAACATTGAGCGGACTAGATGGTGGTGCTAAAAATATAGAATATATATTTATTACATTGTTCTATAAATTTGTTTGTTATTTCACTCATTAAGATTTGTGGATTAGTTAATATTAATTGTGTAATGCGCATATTAAAACAAGCCATTTACTTACTTTTAGTTAAAACAATTTTTGATGGTGGAAATATGCCTAGTAATGCATATAAGTTGCTATCTGTAAGCTTTGTTATTTCTAAGCAAAAGCAAAAGTATAAGCATTAAGGTAGCAAAATTTTGATAAATAATAATAAGTAGTAATTTTATAAGCGTAGCAATGATTTTCTACATTCGTAAATTAAATTTCTTTATATTCATTAATTTATTTTGTAATTATTATTACTTACTTGCTCTCTTTCCAGCTATAATTGGTTCCTCGGAGATGTATGGTTCACTCATTCCAATTTTATTTCTTGCTGTTATTCTAAAATCGTATGCCATATCGGTTTTCAAATTTGATACACTGATGTTTGTCACCTCAGCCTTTGTGTTGCCCACCTATAATTCAATTATTTTTTATTTAATTCCATATTTTAAAAATAAATATTTAAGATTTTTATAATTTATGTATATATATACCTTCTGCCATGCTTTCTTTGATGACTCTGTCATTTCAATGGTGTAATCTATGATTGGTGAACCACCATCATTTTCTGGAGCTTGCCATTTTATTGTGAAGGATGTTTTAGTCATGCCAGAAACCTCTAAAGGTCCTCTTGGTGGTCCAGGTGGATCTATGAAAATTAAATAGAAAAAAATATAATATAATAATATAGATATACATATATTAAGTATTTTTAAATATAATCTAAGACTATGTACCATCGGACTTTCTTGTCTTTATTCGTTCAGATTCTAAAGGTTCTGATGCACCTACAGAATTTTTAGCAATTACTCTGAACATATACTCTACTTCTAATTGTAACTTTTGTACACAGAAACTTTCTATGTCTTTATCAACATCAGCTACTTTCGTCCAATTCATCTTAGCTGTTTCACATTTTTCAATAGTATATTTTTCTATTTCAACACCACCGTCATCAATTGGTGCTTTCCATTCAACTGTGATACGATCTTGCCTGATTTCTTTTGTTATTATTGGTCCTTGAGGTTTACTTGGTTTATCTAAAAAAAAAAAGTTATTTGAAATGTAAAATATAATTGACAAAAAGATATAAGTCATTTATTATTCTTATTTACCTATAACTTTGAGGTGAACATCTATAGAAGAAGTACCAGCTTCATTAATTGCTTCTGCTGTGTAAGTACCAGTATCTTCTCGGATAATAGAGTTAATAGAGATAATAGAAATTTTCTCTACAGTATGAGTTGATACTCGTTTATCAATTATCTTTTGACTATTCTTCGACCATGTTACATCTGGCGTTGGGAAACCACTGGTTTGAACATCTATCTTCCATTCTGAACTAACAGGTAGTTTTTGATTTGCCAATGTTTCATCGACAGTCAATTTTGGTGACTCTTGTATCTTCAATTCACATGTGGTTTCTGCTGTACCAACTTCATTTTCTGCTTTTACAGTAAATGTTGCTGAAGATGTTTCTGTTGTTTCCGAAATTATATATTTTGCTACACGATTTTCATAAGTTATATTAGCATTAGCGAACGGTTGATTATTCTTGAACCTAATGGAACAATACAAACAATGAATAATTCATATATTATAAATATTCATATGTAATATATATACTATAATTGTATAAATAAAATTACATACCATGTAATTTCCGGTGCTGGCGATCCACCAATGACACAAGAAAGTGTTACGCTTTGTTTTAAACCTACATTTACACTTCTTAGTGGCTCCAAAATAATTGGTGGCTCTAATTCTGATGGCTTTACAATTTTGAAATATGGTGATTCCGAAGATGGTTCGCTAAGACCTATTTTATTAACAGCTGTTACACGGAAAGTATATTCCTTGTTTGTTGTTAATTTTGTTACTTTGTGACTTGTTTCTGTAATCTTTTCTGTAACTTTGATCCATCTAAAAATAAGCAATTACATGTATGTAAAAATTGTAATAACGAATTATGGATCATGTAAAGATTAATATATACAATAATATATTTTTTTTGAATACTTACGAAGTTTCCACCTTCTCATGATATTCTAAAATGTATTCTGTAATTGGCAAGTTTCCATCTGATTCTGGCTTTTTCCAATGCAATGTAATGCTTTCATCTGTTAATTCTAAAGGCTCTGGAGTACCTGGTTTGCTTGGTGGTTCTGAATAAAAATAATTTTTTGTAATTAAGTAGAGGATTAATGTCTATAATAATCTCAAATTTATAGTAATATAGAAATCCATTATTATTTGCATTGAAGCTTTTTACTTACGTGCAATTGCAACACTTATTACTATAGAAGCATCACCATGTGGATTGAATAGTCTCAAGTTGTAATCACCAACATCTTCTTCCTGTACTTTTGTAATAGTTAAAACAGCAGATTCTTCATCTATTGAAGGAGTAATTCTCTTAGATTTTGTAACAATACGACCATCAACAGTCCATTCATCTGTTGGCATTGGTGTTGCTGTGAATTTGACTATAATTTCGATGTCATCTTCTTTGTTCACTGTATATTTTGTCTGAGTATTTGGATTAATTTTCGGTGGTGTTTCTATAATTTCAACCTTTAATCTGGATGATGTTTTTACATTTGTCACAACAGCTGTGTATTCTGCAATATCTTCTGTTGTACATTTCTTTACGATGAGTTTCTTTATATTACCCTCATCAATAATAACATATTTTTCAGACTTTTTGATGATTTCTCCTTTTCTATAAAATCAATTTATACATAAATTTTATTACAATTGCAGAATGCATGAGATTTATATACAATATGTAAAAAGGAAATAATTATTATATATACCTTAACCATGTGACTGGAATATTTGATTGAGATATTTCAATAAGGAAGGTAGCATCTTTATTCAATGGTACCAATGTAACATCTGGTAGTCTAGCAATAAAATCTACACCAGGTTCTTCGACAATTAATTTAGCTGAAGATGTTTGTTCTCCAACTTGACATGAATAGACACCTGCATCTTCAGATTCTGTATCATAGATCTTTAACTTCTGTCTCTTGCCATCAATAGAAAGTTGTACATGTTCAGAGAACTGTAATTCCTGATTATCCTTAAACCAGCGCACTAATGCATCACCTTTGGTTAATTCAATATCGAAAATAGCTTTCTCTCCTCTAGCTATTGTCACATCTTGCATTTTAGTAATGATTTCTGGTGGTAATTCTGAAATACATTAAATACATGTCTTATTATATACTGTTCTTTATAAGTAAATATAAAATGATAATTATTAAATTATTTGAAGAAATATACAAATACATACCAACAACAGTAACTTCAGCTGTACATTGTTGATTAAGTAATGTACATGTGTATTCTCCTTCATCATGAACTGATGTACTTCTGATAAGTAATTTTCTTACTGTGCCTTCTTTTACAAAGTCTAGTTTTTCATTGCTCGGTTTTAATGGTACTCCGTCTTTATACCATTCGACATCAACAGTCTCAGATGTTATTTCAACTTCTAAAATTGCTGTTTCACGTTCCTTCACTTCAAAGTCTTGTAGTTTTCTTGTAAACTCAGGTTTAGCAGCTGTAGAAATGAATCGATTCAAGTAAATTTACAATTTTTGTGATAATCAATTGTAAAATAATGAAATAAAGTATAAACATGGTTTTTATCTAATCTAGAAACAAATCTAAAGTACAATGAAATCAAGATACATACGTTTCACAGTGACAGTGCTAGATGTTGTCTGATTTTTGACAGTACACTTGTATGTGCCTTCGTCAATAGCATTTGTCTTTTTGATGACCAGCTTATGTACTCGTCCTTCTTGAACAATTTCACGATGATCCATACCACTGATTTCTTTTTCATTATGCCACCATGTTGTGGATACTGTATGAGAGGTTTCACATACAAGTTCCAGCATTTTGTATTCATCAACTGTGACTTTTTCTTTTAATTTCTTTGTAAACGTTACTTTATCAACATCCACAGTAACTTTAGCTCCATGCGAAGCCTTTCCAACTGGATTACTGGCAACACATTTATAATCTCCAGAATCTGTCTCCGAATCAGCATTTTTAATCTCAAGAGAAATATTTTCCCCGTCGTAACTTATTTTTATATTTGGTGATTTTTCCAATGGCTCGTTATTTCTATTTTTTAAAGTAAAATTTACACAATATTATATATATATATATATGTCATGATTAAAGCATTTATATTTAATTATTGTATAGAATAACTTTATATTGTAGTCTTAATGCACATAATTATAAATTAGATGTAATGTTCTTTTCAAAATTCACCGTTCGATCGTCTTATTGTTTTTTATGAAAGTCGATTAAATTTCTTTTATTAATTGTTGTTTATATGATTTCCCTAAGACTACATATACATAAGGAAAACAATATTTTTAACAAATAGAATTTCCTTTTTTGGAAAGCCATATAAACAATATTCAATAACAGAACTTACATAGAAGTTACGTGTTAGTCTAACGGTGGATTTCATGGATGACGGTACGTCAAACTTAAACTCCGTATTTTTAGATTAAAATAAACATTTCTTTTTCGAATAATTATTAATAAATTAATATAAATCAGAAATATATCTAATCGAAATTAATATTTGAAGTACATCAATAGGTATGTAATTTTTTTTATTATTCTTACTTGAATCGGTATCAAATCCATTCATATACTAAAAAATATTTAAATAATGGTAAAAACGCTAAAAGATGACCAACCAATTGTTAGACATGAAAAAATCCGATATTTTCCTTATTATAACCAACATGTATGATTTTAAGATACGAGCATTTTTTATACATTATTTTCGTATTTGTTTAATTCATTTGTTTTATATTTTAATGCTAACATACATATATGCATATGAATGATAAAAATTAATATAGAATTTGCAATATACTTGCCTTAACCAAGTTATTTCTGGGACAGGATTTCCAGTAACTTTTGCAACAAGTTTGAAGGTACCTTTTTCAGGTACTATAACTTCTTGGAATCTTTCAGTAAATAGTGGTGGCTCGGGTGCACCACTTGGTATTTCTATAAATTGTATACATTTTTTAAAAATAGAACTTTTTAATACTTCCTTGTTAAATAATAGAATTAAAAGATGAAAATATAAGCAGAAAAAGTCCCATACCCTTAGAAGATAAGATGCAGAACTCTTCGTCTTGCTGTTCAATGTTAATAAGCAAGGCAGACTTGAGATGTAGATTCACTGAAATGCATATTAGTAAAGCATTTGGTAATGTTAGTGCAAAATGCTCGTCATCGGTATGAACAAATAGTTAATAAATTGTGATTGTTAAAAATGATTGAATTAAAAAGCATAAAGAGATTCATAGAAAATTTATGAATAGCAATTATGTGAATAATTGAATGAAATATAAAATATTATCTTACTTTCAACTATCAATGTTGCTTGAGTTTCAGCTTTGCCAAGATTATTAGTAGCAACAACAGAATATTCTCCTGTATTTTCTAATTTTGGTTGGATTATGGTCAATGTATTTACATGACCATCTTGTTGTGGTGTTAAATCCTTAATTGGTTTGCCATCCTTATACCATACTATTTTTGGTGCTGGATTACCAACAATTTGAGTAGATAAAACAACGGTTTCTCCTTCTCGTACAACATACGATTGTAATGGTTCTAATATTTCTGGTGGTTCATTATCTCTAGTTTTGACCTATAATTAAGATTATATTTTAAGAATTTCAATTTGTTTATTTCTATAAAACTCAATAATTTGTCACTTACCTTTAAAGGTATTTCGATGCTAGCCTCACCCTCTCTATTTTTAGCAACAATTTTATACCTTCCTTCTTGTATTTTCTGAACTTTGGAAATTTTGACTATACTACAGTACATGTGCATATCACTTTCGCTTGTGATGACAATATTTTCTTTGCTAGTTAGCTGTGTGTCCTTGTAATACCATGAGATTTCAGGTTCTGGTACGGCTACCAGACGACTTTCAAGTATCACATCATCACCTTCATTGACATATTTTGCTTTTGGTTTTCGAGAGAACGTTGGTGGAATTCCTTCGAGAATATCAGCTAGTGAAGATTCTCTGTAAAGAAAATGAGATAATTAATTAATCTTTTAGCTACTGTTAGACTTTCTGCAATCAATTTCAACTCTCACTGCGCATAAAAACTATATTTTTACTTATTATTATAATTATTAAAAATTATTAGCAAATTTAAATACCTTGACAAACTTTTTCTGGATGGTCCAGTTAAGTCTGATCCATGATCAGATAAAGGAGCTTCTACTATTAATTCAGTTGTGCTAGATGCAAATCCTGCTGTATTCTTGGCAACGCAAGTAAATGTACCTGCATCTTCGGGGAAAACTTCTCTTATAATTAAAGTTGCTACATTATCATCATCATAATAAATTTGGAAGTCTGGTGATGGTTTAATGATAGCGGTTTGACGGAACCAAGTTATTTGAGGTCTTGGTACACCTTCCACTTGACATTCGAATTGCACTGTATATCCATCCGGCGTATGAATTGGTTGTAATTTCTCAATAAATCTTGGAGCAGATGCCTTTTCTCCTGGTGCTGGTTCTATATTCAAATTAACAATATATTAGCTTTAATTACTTCAATCATTTTATTGTGGTTCATAAAGTATAATGAAACTTACTTTCAAATACAGGTAATTTGTCGATCTTTTCATGTAATTTACGTTGTAAATAGATAGTGTAATGTACTTCATCTAACAGATATTGCGCTGGTACCCATCCTTTTTCTTCTGTTAAATTTTTCTTTACAAACCACCAGTCCTGATTTGTGTGATCTAGAAGAGACAATATAATTATACGCGAATGCCTCTTATTATCTATTGAATAGTTATAATTTATAAGTGTGTAATACTCACCAATTATGTATACTTTTTCACCCTCAACAAGATTAATTGCTTCATCTGTTTCAGCTACGTACGAACAAATTGAATACATCGTATCGCCATCACGAACAACATACTCCACTTCTAGAAAAATGATATAAAATATTTAATAAAAGAATTGATATATTTTATAGTTATTTTCATGAGTATGTTTATTCTTATACTTTACCTTCTTCGTAAATATCTTCTTCCCTGGTGATGCTAAGTGTTGCTTCTTCTGTAATTTACATTTAATGTGAAATGTCGTAAAAAAAATTAATGAATTATTAATTAAACGTAGCTAAGCAACTGTTAATTATTATAATGACGATGGTAGTTCTTATTGTTTTTTTTTTCTTTATTTTTAAAACCGATATGCTTTTCATCGCAAGTTTTTAGTATGAGGATCGAATGAAATTTTGGATACCTAAAGAAGGAATGATGTATTCGCGATGTTAACTGGAACTGAAATATTATGTTAGAAATAACGAATATATATGATGAAGCTGAAAGTATATTACATAAAAATGAAAATATTATAAACTGCAAAAGCGAACAATGGTAAAGTATTATCAAACCTTCATCGTAAGTAGATGGCCGTCTTTTAGCTTTTAATTTCAAAGCCAAGGATTCATCTGTTTCTTCGTATGAATATTTTCTTTCGCGTTTCAATTTCATTTGTACATCCCCTTCTTCGAATTCTTCTACAGAATATGGACGAGGTTGTTTCTTTACTTTTCTTCTCAAAGGAATTTTCATCTCATCGGTTTCCAGTTCTTCAATACTATATTTACCCTCTTCATCAGATTCATCAATGATTTCTTCTATGACAGGACCAGAATCATCTTCAACTTCTTGAATAAATCGAATCGTTTCTTCCCCAGTTTCTTCTGAATATGTCATTGGACGTTTCTTTGGTTTCAAACGAACTTTACCAGACATCGAAATATCTTCTTCCTCGTACGTGTTAAGTGAGATTTTAAACTCTTGTTCAACATCTTCTTTAGTTTTGGTTCGGCGTGGTCTGAATGTTACGTTTTCAACTTCGGTAACTTCCTTAATATCTGTCCTAGGCTTTCTTTTCGGTCGTAATTTACGTAATGTGACATCTTCATATAATTCTTCGACTGCTTTAGGTGCTTGTTTCGGTGGTTTACGTTTAAATGTAAATTCTCCAATTAATTCTTCTTCCACCGGTTCTTCTATCTCTTCCTTTCGTTGGATCGTCAATTGATCTGCTTCTTCTTCTTCTACTTTAGGTTTAACTTCTTTCTTTTTCTTTACCGTGATATCAGCCTGTACTTCATCCTTCGTTACTGTCTTTTCAGCTTTCTTTAAAGTAACCTCAGTTTCTTCAATGTCTTCAGTAACAGATGGTTTCTTCTTTGGTTTTCTCTTCAAAGTTATCTCGTCTACAGTTTCATCTTCTTTAGTCTCTTGGACAACAGGTTTCTTAATAGTAATCTCATCCGCTGCCTCTTCGGTTACCGGCTTCTTCTTTGGTTTTTTCTTTATGGCAACTTCTTCGGTTAC
>NW_014569604.1:61019-67309 GCF_001313835.1 Polistes canadensis
TTTTCTTCCTCCGGAACAACAGGTTTCTCAATCGTTACCTCTTCGGGTACTTCTTCTGTAGGTTTCTTTTTCGGTTTCTTTTCTTTCTTTTTAGGCCTTACTGTAACTTCTTCTATCTCATCTTTCGGAACTTTTGGAACTTCTTCCTCTTCTTTTTCGGGGAATTCTTCTGTACCCTCATCTTCTGGTTTGTCTTTCTTCCATCCCTTTAGTTTTATTGTTTCTGGTTCTTCTTCCGGTTTTTCTTTCTGCGGTATTCTAAACTTAACCTCAGGTTCTTCTTCTGGCTCCGGAGATTTTGGTTTACCCGGAATAATTGGAACTTCTTCGATTTCTTGATCAGGTTTCTTTCGTTTCTCTTTAACGTATGGTTTCGGTTTCGGTTCTGGTTTTGGTTCTTCCGGTTTTTCAATTTCTTCTGGTACATATTTTTCGAGCTCCGGTCTATCAAATTCGGTAGGTTTGAAATCTTCGTGTTCAAGTTTTACTTTAGGCTTTCGTTTCTTTTCTTTAGGTTCTTCCTTTTCTTCGACCTCTTTTACAGGCTTCTTTGGAGTCTCTTCGGTTTCTTCCACTTCTTTCGTGGGTATTTTCTTTAATTTAATCTCTTCAGGTTGTGGTTCTTCCTGTTCAGGAACTTTACCTTTCTGTTTGACCAATTTCTGTGGTTTCTCCGGTTCTTCTTTCTTCTTTTTCGGTTTACGTTCATATATTGATTTATCTTCTATTTCCTCTAAAGGAATTTCTTTCAATTTCTCGAATTCCTTATCCAACTTCTCAAGTTCTGTAATCTCTTTTTCCGGTAATTTGGTCTTCTTAAACTTTTTCTTCAATACCTTCATTGCTTCTTCCACGTTTCTGGATAGAATACCAACTTGAATAGGATTTTCTTCAAGTTCCGTGATCTGTGGTTTCTGTAATTCTGGTGGATAATCGCCAATAAATGTGATTCTACTGCGTAATAATATTTTCGGTATTTTTGCAACTTCAGCTTCCTTTTTCTTCGGTGTTATTACTTTCTTCAATTTAATTGAACCAAATTGTACTGCATCTTGAGGTTCTGTAAACTTCAATTTCGTTGCTTTAATTTCTTTCCTTTCTATCTTTTGTGGTTCTAATTTTTGGAGTTCTGGAGCTAACGGTTTCTTCTCCTTCTTCTTTTTCGTTGGTTCCCATTGTATCTTTTCTGGCATTGGTTCCAACACAGGTCTCTCATATTCTGGCTCAACCCACTCTTCTATTTCATCTTTCTTAGGAACCTTCTTTTTCTTCTTTTTAGGAACAGGCTTTTCCTTTACTTCTTCTGGTACAGGCTTTTCTTCCTCTTTCTTAATCTCTTCTGGTTTCTCTGGTTGAATCGTTTCCTCTTTGTCAACTGGTTTAGGAACGTCTTCTTGGATCGGTTTTTCATCCGGCTTACTTATTCGTTTTTTCTTTAATTTTTCAGTAGGTTTAATTTCAGGTTTCTCTTCGACTTTTGGAACTTCTTCAATCTCTACTGGCTTTTCTTCCTTTATTTCTTCAACTATTTCTGGTTTAGGTTTTTCTTCCTTGATTTCTTCAACTATTTCTGGTTTAGGTTTTTCTTCCTTTATTTCTTCAACTATTTCTGGCTTTGGTTTTTCTTCCTTTGGTTTCTTTTTAGGTGCCTTTTTAACAGACACCTGTGTTACTTCAGGCTTTTCTTCTGGTTTTTCTTCGATTGGAATTCCTTTTTCTTTCTTCGGTATATCTTCCGTTGGTATTTCACTCGTCATCATATCTGTAATAACTTCAGTCGTTTGAATACCTTCTTGCGTTACGATAGTTGTCTTTTGTTGTTCCGTAATTTGTTCATCTATTTTAAGTTCTTCAACGATATCCTCTCGTTGTTCTTCCTCCTGTTTTTTGGGGAATTTCTGTACACGCGTTTTTGTTACTTTAATTTTTTCCTCTTTCTTCGTTATCGGACGAGCCTGATCCGTTGGCGTTTTATCTTCTGGTAATTCTTGCGAAATTATTTCCGTTATTACTTCAGTTACTTCAATACCTTCTTTAGGAATTACCTCGGCAGCTGCTTTTTCTGGTTTACCTTTTTTCAACTGAATTTCTTCAATTATTTCTTCAGGTTTTTCCTCTTCCTTTTCAACAGCTTTCCTTTCATCAAACGTAACCTTTTTCTTAGGAATTTCATCTTTTACCTTTTCAGGTTTTTCTTTAACTTCTTGTTTCTTTGGTGCTTTTTTAATCGAAACCTTAGTAGTCTTTGGTGTTTCTTTTTCCTCTTCTTCAACAACAATAGCTTTTTCTTCCTTCGGTTTTTCCGTTTCAAGAGATATTTCGGTAATTTCTGTTATTTCTTCTTCTTTCGTTTCCTTCGGAGCCTTCATTACTACGACCTGATCCTTTGTAATCTTTTCTTCGATAGTTTCTTTCGGTTTGGCAACATCTTTCTTGACTTTTAATTCTGGAATTAATTCAGTAGTATCTTCCGATATTATTTCGGTTATTTCTACACCCTCTTCCGTTGTAACAGTAGGTGTTACTTTTTTCTTTTCCGGTTTTTTCGAAATTATTTCTTCGACCAGTTCCTCGACCACCTGTTCTTCTACATCATCAGCTTTCTTCTTTTTCTTTGGTGCTTTTTTAACGGTGACATCGATTACTTTGACTTTTTCTTCTTCGAGTTCGGTTCTCGTTGCTTCCTCCGGTGAAATTATTTCCCGTTTAGGCAATTCATCCGTATAAGATCCCGTTATTATTTCTGTTATTTGTATACCTTCCCTCAAAACAATTTCTTCCAATGCTTCAGCAGTAATTGGTTTTTCAATAACGATCTCTTCGATACGTTCATCAGGCATTCCAGATTCCGTGATCGTACTCTTTTTCTTTTTGATGACTTTTTTCGATGGCGTTTCAATGATCTCAACTATTTGCTGATCTTTCATAATTTTACCTTCGTCGGATGTTTTTTCTATTATTTCTTGCGTAACAATTGCAACAGTTTCATCCTTCTTCGTTGGTTTTTTCTTTTTAATTATTTTTCGCGTAGGCGTCTCGATTACTTCAATTATTTCTTCTACTTTTTCTTCTTCAACGATTGGTTTAGCCTTTTCCAGTTTTGGTTTTTCAATAACAAATTCTTCTATCAATTCTTCCGGAACACCGTCATCCTTGACAACGGTTGTTTTCTTTCTAATAATTTTCTTCGATGGTGTTTCTACAATTTCAACGGAACTCGTCTTTTCTATACTAGATATCTTTTCCAATGATGGTTTTTCTATGATCTTTTCGATTATTTCTTCTTCCTTTTCTTTTGTTTTAGGTTTCATTTTCTTTCTTATTACTTTACGCGTTGGAGTTTCTATTATTTCTTCTTCTTCTTCTATTATAATTGTTTCTTCTTCGATTCTAGGAGTTTCTATTTTAATTTCGGTAATTTGTACTTCTTCTTCTTCTTTTTCATCGGTGATTGGTCGAACTTTTTCTTTCCTTGGTTTTTCTATTATCAATTCTTCAACTATTTCCTCAGTTACCTCGTCGATTATTTTCTGTGGCTTTTTCTTCTTTTTAATAATCTTTTTGGTAGGAGTTTCTTCGATAATTTCCTCTTGAATTTCCTGTTATTTTGACAAGAGTTTAATTATAACATTAATATCGTTTATAAATATAAAAAGAAATATATTATAATGATTATTTGTTTTTATATTATATCAATTGATATCTCACCTCTTCCGTTGTCTTCTCTACGATATCTGTAAAAGTAGAAGTAATTATATTAATGTATGTAATAATTATTAAAACAATTTAAATGCGGTAACTTTAGTCTGTAAACATTTTAATGCAATGATTTTTAAACGTAAGTTATTATATCGTTATGGATATTTTTTTTTTTTTTTCTTTTCCATTTTTCACTCCTAACGCGTAATTGTATTAAAATAAATATTGTGTTTTATCTGTAAATATATTTATACTAATTTAAAAAAATTTAACGCGTTTGTTTTTAATAATAATAATAATAATTATATTAATATTTAAAATATATTACCGATAGAACCAATCCTAGATAAATTTCATCCTATATATATATATACATTGTCTGTATGAATGAATAAGGTGGGGTAAATAGTGTTAATTGAAGTATATTTGTGTCAATGTTCTTTTCTTTTCTTTTTTTTTTTTTTTATATAATATATATATTTATATATAGCTTTTTAGGGTTGACAATAGTATTACGTGAAAATAAGCTTACCTCCTGATATGATTTCATCAGTTTTAGGTTTTAACGGTCTTGTGTGTTTTGGCTTATCGTGTGTTTCTGGTGTAGTGTCTTCGATATCATCAGTTAAAGCTGTTAAGAGTGATACAGTTTTGTCTTTATTTAACGTGTCTTTATGTTCCAGTAAAGTGATGGTATCCATAACTTCCATTATTTCATCCTTACCTAATGGGACGCCATTTACTTTATCTGGTTTCTCTGAATCGTCAACCTTTTTCTTTTTCTTCCTTACCACTACCTTATCTACAATTTCTTCTGTAATTATATCTTCTTCCACTTGTTCAATATCTTCAGGTTTTTCTTCCTCGGTAGGAATTTTCTCTACCGTAACAACCGATTCTTCTGGGACAGCTTTTTTCTTAGGTTTTTTCAATTTAGTTTTACGTATCGTAACATCTTCTTCCGTCTCATCTTTCGGAATTTTTGGAATTTCTTCCTTTTCTTTTTCAGGGAATTCTTCTGTACCCTCATCTTCTGGTTTGCCTTTTTTCCAGCCTTTTAATTTTATCTTTTCCGGTTCTTCTTCCGGTTTATCTTTTTGCGGTATTCTAAATTTCACCTCAGGTTCTTCTTCCGGTTCCGGAGATTTTGGTTTACCCGGAATAATTGGAACTTCTTCGATTTCTTGATCAGGTTTCTTTCGTTTCTCTTTAACGTATGGTTTCGGTTTCGGTTCTGGTTTTGGTTCTTCCGGTTTTTCAATTTCTTCTGGTACATACTTTTCAAGCTCCGGTCTATCAAAATCGGTAGGTTTGAAATCTTCATGTTCGAGTTTTACTTTAGGCTTTCGTTTCTTTTCTTTAGGTTCTTCCTTTTCTTCGACCTCTTTTACAGGTTTCTTTGGAGTTTCTTCGGTTTCTTCCACTTCTTTCGTGGGTATTTTCTTTAATTTAATCTCTTCAGGTTGTGGTTCTTCCTGTTCAGGAACCTTGCCTTTCTGTTTGACCAATTTCTGTGGTTTCTTGGGTTCTTCCTTCTTCTTTTTCGGTTTACGTTCATATATTGATTTATCTTCTATTTCCTCTAAAGGAATTTCCTTCAATTTCTCGAATTCCTTATCCAATTTCTCAAGTTCTGTAATCTCTTTTTCCGGTAATTTGGTCTTCTTAATCTTTTTCTTCAATACCTTCATCGCTTCTTCCGCGTTTCTGGATAGAATACCAACTTGAACAGGATTTTCTTCAAGTTCCGTGATCTGTGGTTTCTGCATTTTTGGTGGGAAATCATCAATAAATGTGATTCTACTGCGTAATAATATTTTTGGTAATTTTGCAATATCAGTTTCCTTTTTCTTCGGTGTCTTTACTTTCTTTAATTTAATTGAACCAAATTGTACAGCTTCTTGAGGTTCTGCGAACTTCAATTTCGTTGCTTTCATTTCTTTCCTTTCTATCTTTTGTGGTACTAATTTCTGGAGTTCTGGAGCTAATGGTTTCTTCTCCTTCTTCTTTTTCGTTGGTTCCCATTGTATCTTTTCTGGCATTGGTTCCAACACAGGTCTCTCATACTCTGGCTCAACCCACTCTTCTATTTCATCTTTCTTAGGAACCTTCTTTTTCTTCTTTTTCGGAATAGGCTTTTCCTTTACTTCTTCTGGTACAGGCTTTTCTTCCTCTTTCTTAATCTCTTCTGGTTTCTCTGGTTGAATCGTTGCTTCTTCTGGACTTTCTTCTCGGGAAGAAACTTTTTCTAACGATACTTCTTCAGGAGATTCTTCTGGTACAGCTTTTTTCTTTGGTTTTTTCAATTTCTTTTTACGTATCGTTACATCTTCATCCGTTTCATCTTTCGGAATTTCAAGAGGAGCTTCACCTTCTATACTTGGGAATTTGTCGACACCTTCGTCTTCCGGTTTTGGCTTTTTCCAGCCTTTTAATTTTATAGTTTCAGGTTCTTCTTTTGGTTTATCTTTCTGCGGTATTCTAAACTTCACTTCGGGTTCTTCTTCCGGTTCCGGAGATTTTGGTTTACCCGGAATAATTGGAACTTCTTCGATTTCTTGATCAGGTTTCTTTCGTTTCTCTTTAACGTA
>NW_014569604.1:68879-69658 GCF_001313835.1 Polistes canadensis
GGTTTACGTTCATATATTGATTTATCTTCTATTTCCTCTAAAGGAATTTCCTTCAATTTCTCGAATTCCTTATCCAATTTCTCAAGTTCTGTAATTTCTTTTTCCGGTAATTTGGTCTTCTTAATCTTTTTCTTCAATACCTTTATTGCTTCTTCCGCGTTTCTGGATAGAATACCAACTTGAACAGGATTTTCTTCGAGTAACGTAATCAGTGGTTTTTGTAATTCTGGTGGATAGTCTCCGATGTACTTAATTCTACTTCGCAATAAAACTCTCGGTAATTTTGGTAGTTTAGTATCTTTCTTCTTTGGTACTGTAACTTTTCTCAATTTGACTGTACCAAATTGAACGAAATCTTCGGGTTTAGAATATTGTAATTTAGTTGGTTTTATTTCCTTTCGTTCAATCTTCTGAGGAATTAATTTTTGCAATTCTGGAGCAAGTGGTTTCTTTTCTTTCTTTTTTCTTGGAACCCTCTCCACTTTTTCTGGCATTGGTTCCAAAATCGGTTTTTCATATTCTGGCTCAACCCACTCATCAATTTCATCTTTTTTCGGAACCTTCTTTTTCTTTTTCTTTACACTAGGAGTTTCAGTGGCCTCAACTGTTACGACTTCTGAAATTTTCACAGATTTATCTTCATCCAGAAGTGGTACGAGCTGCTCTTCTTTCGGTTTCTCTATTACAAGCTCTTCTAATACATCTTCAGGAACACCAGCTTCGGAAATTCTTGTCTTTTTCTTTTTAATAACTTTTTTAGTTGGCGTTTCAGTGATTTC
>NW_014569604.1:72942-75300 GCF_001313835.1 Polistes canadensis
TTTTCAATTACAATCTCCTCTACAACCTCTTCTGGTACACCAGCCTCAGAAATTCTAGTCTTCTTCTTTTTGATAACTTTCCTGGTGGGCGTTTCAGTTATTTCAACTATTTTTTGCTCCTCCATAGACTGGACTTCGTCTTGCGTTTTCTCTATAATTTCTTCAGTAAATACAGTAGGCTCACCTTTCTTAGTAGGCTTCTTTTTTCGTTTCACTATTTTAGTTGTAGGTGTATCAATCACCTCTATTACTTCAGGCTTTTCCTCTTTCGCAGTTTCTAATTCCTCCAGAAGGGGTTTTGCTTGCTCCTCTTTTGGCTTTTCAATGACAATCTCTTCAACTACTTCTTCTGGCACACCTGCCTCAGAAACCCTTGTCTTTCTCTTTTTGATTACTTTTCTGGTAGGAGTTTCTGTTATTTCAACTATTTTTTGTTCCTCCATAAGTTGGACTTCATCCTGCGATTTTTGTATGATCTCCTGTGTGATTACAGTACGCTCCCCTTTTTTCGTTGGTTTCTTTTTCTTTTTTACTATCCTTGTTGTTGGTGTTTCTATCACTTCAATAACTTCGAGCTTTTCTTCTTTTGCTGTTTCTAATTCTTCCACAAGTGGTTTAGCTTGTTCCTCTACAGGTTTTTCGATAACAATTTCTTCAACTACCTCTTCTGGTACGCCAGCTTTGGTTATTCTCGTCTTTTTCTTTTTAATTACTTTCCTGGTGGGTGTTTCAGTTATTTCTACGATTTTCTGCTCTTCCATAAGTAGGACTTCGTCTTGCGTTTTCTGTATAATTTCTTCAGTAAATACAGTAGGCTCACCTTTTCTAGTAGGTTTCTTTTTCCGTTTCACTATTTTAGTTGTAGGAGTTTCAATCACCTCTATTACTTCAGGCATTTCCTCTTTCGCAGTTTCTAATTCTTCCAGAAGTGTTATTGCCTGTTCTTCTTTCGGCTTTTCAATGACAATTTCCTCAACTACTTCTTCTGGTACACCAGCTTTTGTGATTCGTGTCTTTCTCTTTTTAATAACTTTTTTCGTTGGAGTTTCGGTTATTTCAACAATCTGTTGATCTTCCATGACCTTTGCTTCATCTCCAGTCTTCTGGATGATCTCTTCAGTAATCACGGTAGGCTCACCTTTCCTCGTAGGTTTCTTTTTTCTCTTAACTATTTTAGTTTTAGGTGTTTCAATCACTTCTATTACTTCTGGCTTCTCCTCTTTAGCTGTTTCTAATTCTTCCAGAAGTGGTTTTGCTTGCTCTTCCTTTGGCTTTTCTATAATAATTTCTTCAACAACCTCTTCTGGTACACCAGCCTCAGTAATTCTTGTCTTTTTCTTTTTGATTACCTTTCTTGTTGGAGTTTCAGTAATTTCTACGATTTTCTGCTCTTCCATTAGTTCGACTTCATCTTGCGTTTTCTGTATGATTTCTTGTGTTATAACTTCACGCTCACCTTTTCTCGTGGGTTTCTTTTTCTTCTTTACTATTCTCGTTGTTGGTGTTTCTATCACCTCAATTACTTCAGGTTTCTCCTCTTTTGGTGTTTCCAGTTTTTCTAGAAGTGGTNAGTTTTTCTAGAAGTGGTATTGCTTGTTCTTCCTTTGGCTTTTCAATCACTAGTTCTTCTACAACCTCTTCTGGTACACCTGCCTCAGTAATTCTTGTCTTTTTCTTTTTGATTACCTTTCTTGTCGGTGTTTCAGTGATTTCAACGATCTGTTGATCTTCCATTATTTGCATTTCATCTTGTGTTTTCTGTATTATCTCTTGTGTTATCACAGTACGATCACCCTTTTTCGTAGGTTTCTTTTTTTTCTTTACTATCCTTGTTGTAGGAGTTTCTATCACTTCAATTACTTCAGGCTTCTCTTCTTTCGCAGTTTCTAATTCTTCTAGAAGTGGTATTGCCTGTTCCTCTTTTGGCTTTTCAATAACTATCTCTTCTACTACTTCTTCTGGTACACCAGCTTTTGTAACTCTTGTCTTTTTCTTTTTAATAACTTTTCGTGTTGGTGTCTCTGTGATTTCTACGATCTGTTGATCTTTCATTAATTGGACTTCATCTTGCGTTTTCTGGATGATCTCTTCAGTAATCACTGTAGCCTCACCTTTCTTTGTAGGTTTCTTTTTTCTCTTGACTATTTTAGTTGTAGGTGTTTCAATGATTTCTATTACTTCAGGCTTTTCCTCTTTTGCTGTTTGTAGTTCTTCCAAAAGTGGTTTTGCCTGTTCTTCTTTTGGCTTTTCAATAACAATCTCTTCTACTACCTCTTCTGGAACACCTGCCTTAGTAATTCTTGTCTTTTTCTTTTTAATAATCTTTCGGGTTGGTGTTTCAGTAATTTCTACAATCTT
>NW_014569604.1:76090-77868 GCF_001313835.1 Polistes canadensis
TCAGTGATTTCTACGATCTGTTGATCTTCCATTATTTCTATTTCATCTTGCGTTTTCTGTATGATCTCTTGTGTTATAACTTCACGTTCACCTTTCTTCGTGGGTTTCGTTTTCCTCTTTACTATCTTAGTTGTTGGTGTTTCAATGATTTCTATTACTTCAGGCTTCTCCTCTTTTGCTGTTTTTAATTCTTCTAAAAGTGGCTTTACCTGTTCCTCTTTTGGTTTTTCAATTACAATCTCTTCGACAATCTCTTCTGGTACTCCAGTCTCAGTGATTCTTGACTTTTTCTTCTTTATAATCTTTTTCGTCGGAGTTTCAGTTATCTCAATTATCTTTTCTTTTTCCATCACCTTCGTTTCGTCTTCTGTTTTCTCTATAATTTCTTGAACTATAACCGTAGGTTGATCCTTTCTCGTTCTCCTCTTTGTTATTACTTTTTTCGTTGGAGTTTCTACTATCTCTATCGTTTCTTCAGGCATCTCAGTTGCTGTCCCAGTCGGTCTTTCTATCGTTACTTCAGCTACGAAACTTGCTTCTACCTCATCTTTCTTTTTGGGTACTTTCTTTTCCGGTAGTTTTTCATCGTCAAGTGAAATTTCTTCGATTTCTTCTATCTTACTAGGTATTATTTCTTCTTCCGTAACAACATCGGTTATTTCTTCTATCGACATGAATTGTTTTTTCGGTATTTGTGGTAAGGTTGATTTAATATTTTCTATTTCTTCCTCGATAACGACAATATTTTCATCTTCTTTTCCCAACGTTGGTTTCTTCTTTCTTATTATTGTTTTCTTAGTTTTAATAGCTGCCGTATCTTCATCCTTGCTGCCACGTCTAAATTTCGTTGTGTATTCTTCAGTCACCTCGGTATCAGATTCGAACGATGGTTGTGTTTTTATATCGTGTTTTGTTTTGTGTGGTAATGTGATTATGGTGTCATGTTGCACTGGTGCTTCTGTTGTTTCTGAAATGTATACAGAACAAGTGTGATATGACAAAGAATGTGGATGAATTGACAATTTGTTGATTACTTTATTTGGTTTGACTTCTATGCTTCTTCGACGCATTCTTTTCAGAATTCATTTTTATAAATGATATATAATATTGTACATTTATTATACCTTTATACTATATTCTGGGATATATGTTTATTACATAATAATTTCATTGAAAATAATGAAATATCTATCGATAAACTGTCTATCTATATTACATTGTTAAATTTACAATGTATATGTTACCGTCAAAGCTGAAAATCAGTCATTGCTAGTAATTTCCCGGCATAGCTATCAATGCAAAGCTCCTTCCGACGAAAACGGAAATGACATTTTACAGAGTTTTTCCAAGGCATATATAGAATATCAAAGTATTATGTTTAATGCCTTGGAAAAACTCTGTAAAATGTCTTATTTCCATCTTCGTCTGAAGGTGTTTTGCATTGATAACTATGCCGAGGAATTATTAACAATGACTGATTTCTTGCTTTGACGATAACATATATACAGATATTTAATTAATCTCGTTTAATCGAATATGATATTGGTTATCTTTATAATGAAAATATATTTGTGATATTAGTAGAGTGAATTTGTATACTTGTGTATTGTATTGTATCTTTGTGTTTTCAGACCGATTATTGGAATGTATTATTTAATTATGAGTTTGTATCTTATCTTCTACCTATCTTCCTGTATGATAACTATTTTCTATCGTACTTACCTATTTATCACGATTTGTTTACTTATTATTAGATATATACGCTATTTATATATATA
>NW_014569604.1:78058-100487 GCF_001313835.1 Polistes canadensis
TTTTTTTTTTCTTATTAAAGATAAAAATCTGTTTTCCGATTCATATGTTAGGATATTGTCTCAGTTGGTCATTTCTGAATGTTGTCACGTCCAATGGTCGGCAATTGTCATGTAAATTTATTGTAATAATACTCACCAATTACATTTGTCAGACGATCAGCTTCAATTGACACATTTGCTACCTTTGTTAATGGCATTACGGATTCTAGCAAGACTGATTCGCATTCTCCAATATTTCCTAATTCCGTAACAATGATACTCTCTTTAGGTTCTTCCAATTCACGAGCCTTTTTACTTTCCGGCTTTGAAATTTTAAACTCCGAGGTTGTATCTTCAATATGAACTTCAGTTTTCAATGCAACTTCTGTCTTTACGACGTCAGGCAATGCACTGACTTCCTTTATCGTTTCTTTGTCTTCTTGTTTAGTTTCTTTTTCAGTTGTCATAATTTGAGTTACTTCGAAACTTTCGGAAGTTCGGAAAGTAACCTCAGCAGTTGCCATTGATATTGTTTTATCGATGACAAGATTGCGCTCACTTTCTTGCGGAACCGTTTGAATTTCTTCAAAAGTTTCGTAAGGTATTTGTTCGGGTATTATATTTTTGGTTTCCGGTGCAATTGTTTCGGCAAGAGTTTCCGTAGTTGATGACGTTATAACTTGAGATTTTTGAGCAACCTGCCTGCCGAACAAACTCGACAATGCTGTTTGTTTCGTTGGCTCTTCAGGAGTAGGAAGATCTTTTTCTATTTCGCTGGTAGCAACTTCTGATATTGATAGCGATGTTAATTCTTCCAATTGCGGTTTACCTTTTTGTTCTTCCGGTAATTTGGGATTTTCTAATTGGTCGACATTAGTTACCGTTAATATTTCGGATATTTCAGCGGCTTCGACACTCAACATATTTGGGAATGCTTTACGTTCCGTCGGTACATCCGGACTTGGTAAAGTTTTTTCAGCTTCGTTGAATATCACTTCGGAAACTACGAGGGAACTGAATTCCTCTACTTCGGGTCTCCTTTTCTGAGTTTCCGGTTTCTCCAATTTAGGCATTTCTTCGACAGTCGAGACAGTTAAGATTTCAGTTTTCTCGGCTACTTCTCTGGTAAGCAAATTTGGTTTTGCTATCTTTTGATCAGGTTTTTCCGGACTTATTAAAGTTTCCTCAGATTCGTTAGATACTATTTGACATACTGATACGGATGTTAATTCTTCGAAGTGTGCTTTGCCTTTTTGTTCTTTTGGTATTTCAGGTTTACCCAATTCTTCGGCGTTACTCATAGATAACACTTGACTAGTCTCAGCAACTTCTCTGCCAGATAATAAAGACGTTGCCATAAATTTATTCGGTATTTCTGGACTCGGTAATACATCTTCGCTTTCATGAGAAACCACTTGGGAAACTAATACGGATGTTAATTCCTCTAATTGTGGTTTTCCCTTTTGTTCACCCGGTTTAATAGATTTAGAGAATTCTTCCGCACTGGTCATGGTTAATATTTGACTTATCTCGGCCACATCTCTCCCGGTGAAACTCGGTTGTGCAGTTTTCTCGGCAGGTTTTTCCAACGTCGCCAATGTGTCTTCCATTTCGTTTGACAATATTTGAGAAATAGTCAACGGTGACAATTCCTCAAAACTCGGATAACCCTTTTGCTCGTCGGGTAATTTGGATTCAATCAATTGTTCGGCACTCGTCATGGTCATAACTTGTATCGTTTCAGCCACGTCCCGACCAAAAATATTTGCTTGTGCTTCTCTTTCGGTAGGAACTTCCGGACTGGGCATTGTTTCTTCCACTTCGTTAGATATTATTTGTGATACCGTTAACGATGATAATTCTTCTAAACCAGGTTTACCTTTTTGCTTTTCAGGTTCTTCAATTGTTACCAATTGTTCGGCACTTGTCATAGTAAACACTTGACTAGTTTCAGCGATATCTCTGCCCAACAAACTCGGTTGTGCTACCTTTTCCGATGGCATTTCTGCACTTGGCAAAGTTGTTTCAGCTTCGTTCGAAACTATTTGCGAAACAGTTAATGAAGTTAATTCTTCCAAACCCGGTTTACCTTTTTCTTCTTTCGGTACTTTAGTACTTAAATCTTCGGTTTCCGTGCTAATCATTACTTCGGTTGTTTCAGCTACTTCTCTACCGGAAATATTGAATTGTGCCGTTTGATCTTTCGGTAATTCCTTTTTCAATAAAGTATCTTCCGTTTCGTTTAGAATTATCTCAGAAACGGATACGCTAGAAAATTCTTCTACTTCTACTTTCGTTTGTTTTTCCTCAAATTTAAGATGTTCCGTTATATCTTCGGCTGTTCCTACGGTTAATACTTGTAATGTTTCAATAGCTTCTTTACTTAATAAATTGGCAAGTGCTTTTTGTTCTTTCGGAACGGTCGATACTGGCAAAATATCTTCGGTCTCGTTTGAAATAACTTCGGTAATCGTAACTGTACTTAATCCTTCGTATTGTGGTTTTCCTTTTTGTTCGGTCGGTTTAAAATCTTTCCCTTCGAATGTATCCTCACGTTCGCCCAACGTCGTTTCCGTTTCGATAACAGCCTCCCTCGGAATTTGCGATAAAGTTGCCTGAGAAGAAATTGGTTCTTCTTTTTGAATTTCTTCAACATTTTGCACGCCTTCTATCAATGATCTTTGTACCGTTTCGAATAATCCAATTTCTGTAGTAGCTTTAACCTCTTGTCGTTTAGGTGCAACATCAAATACATCTTCCTTGTCATCCGTAATTATTTCGGATATTTGCAAAGGTTTGTTTTGTTGAAAATCGATGTCTGCCTTTTGCATCGATGGCTTAAAAATACCCTCGAACGTTTTCTCACTTTCTTCGATTAATTTTTGTTCAACGATAATACTTTCGAACGTATCACGCAAGGCTGTTGCTTTTTGCGGCATGACACTTAGATCTTTGGTATCCTTTTCAGGTATATTAACTTGCGATTCTATAAGGGTTGTTTCGATCGTACCATGTTCCGTAATGATCGTTGAAGAAGCTGTTTGAGATGGGGCAAGTTCTTTGGTTTTTAAAGATTCTTCAATCTCAGCGGAGGTCACTTCGGTTACAGAAATACTGTGACCCTCTTCAAACATGGTATTGGCAGTACTAGAAATTGTTTTAGGATATTTATCGAACAAACCTTCGCTTTCGGCGCTAGGAATATCTTCGATAATTAACGGCTCCAACGTATCTTGTTTCGTGTGAGCTTTCATTTCAATTTTTTCAAACGGTTTAACAGAACCAGTACTTTGTTCTATTAATAATTCAGATGTTTCGGCAACGTCCATTCCAATTCTCGTTAATTTCATTTGTGCTGTACCATGCGTATATTCCGGTACCGTCATTATATCTTCCTTATCTTGCGTTACTACGGTATCAATTATTATACTTTTTTCTTCAACGAAAGCAATTTCCGCGCTACGTTTGTCGAGTTCCAATTTATCCGAAATTATCGTACTTTGTTCTTGGGGAATAGTTTCGTTGATGTTTATTGATTCTAATATAGATTGAGTACGGTGGGCTTCTGATACAGTTGGTTTTATTGCTTCCGGTAACGTGCCAAGACCTTCGCGTAAATTAACTTCAAGTTGTTCAGCAACTTCTTTAGCATCCAACGAAGGAATTGCCGTTTTTCCGGCAGGTTTCTTTTCCAAAACAAGTTCTGATTCGACGTCTTGCGTAACGGTAGCTTCCGTGATCGCTATGAATCTATTATCGTCTAAAGCAACGCGTGCCTTAGTCGTAGTTAACGATACTTTATCAACCGTGTCTATTTCCTTCTCGCCTAAAATCTCTTCGGTCAATTGAACCGTTTCGTAAGGTTTTTGTCCAATTTGTGCTACAGCCGAGGATGGTTTAATTATATCCAATTTACCCGTGCTCAAATCAGTTATAATTTCAGTCTTTTCAGCAACCTCGTGTCCAGTAATAATACTTGGTACAGCTTCTTGACTTCTATCTTTGAAAGTTGTAAGTATGTCCTCTTTGTCAGATATATTAACCTCCGTGACGGTTGTAACGCGTTTACCTTCTTCTATCGACGTGTGAATTTCGTGCGGGGTTGGTTTGAATTTTCCTTCAAATGGTGCTTCCTGATCTTGAGGAATATCGTGAGTTATTAACAAACTTTGTTGCACTTCCTGAGTTGGGATTGCAGTTTTTGCATCTGGTTTCTTTAGATGAACTTCACCAACCGAATCTTCGGTAGTTATTGTAGTTGTTTCCGCAATTCCATGACCGGAATCTATTCCACGAAGGGCTGAATGTTTCGATGGTTGTTCTTCGGGCACATAAACGGATTCTTTTTCATTGGTAGTCACTTGGGATACGGTAACAGTTGTCCTATCGTATTCCAAACCTACGTTAGCTGTTTTATTTTCCGGTATTGACGTTGGTAAGAATTGATCTTCGCTTTCTTGAACGATCGGTTGTGATTCGATTAAAGGTAACAACGGTATGTGTTCAGGTTTCACCGTTGACATGGATAATTTTTCTTTTATCAATTCTGCAGTAGTATGATCGACAATTTGCATCATCGTTTCGGCTACCGTGTGACCCTCTACATAAGTTTTACCCGCTTTTCGTACTTCAGGCATTTCTTTTGGCTTGTATTCATTCTCTTTATCTTCAGTAATAACTGTTGATATTTGTATACTTTGTTCCTCTTCCATAGCCAATTCTGCTGTTGCTTGGATAGGTAATTTATCTTTGGATAATGGTGTTTCGGATTCAGATGGTTGTATCTCTGACGTTACTATTGTTTCCAATGGAACATTAGAAGGTGTTGCAATAACCGTTAACGTTTTAGAATCTTCTACTTTTCCTACGCTAAGGTCTATTGTAATTTCTTCTTTCTCGGCTATTGGATGACCTATTATTTGAATACCTGCCTTCTTTTCGATTGGTTTATCCGGTATCTCAAGAATAGCT
This sequence comes from Polistes canadensis, assembly GCF_001313835.1. Classification (NCBI taxonomy): domain Eukaryota; kingdom Metazoa; phylum Arthropoda; class Insecta; order Hymenoptera; family Vespidae; genus Polistes; species Polistes canadensis. The sequence continues at coordinate 83,009 of NW_014569604.1, forward strand.
TCTTTGTGTGCCGCAATTTCTGTACTTTCTGTTACAGAAATCAGTTCATTTATTCCAATTTCCGCTTTATTACCTATAACAGGCTTTTCTTGAAATTCTCTTTCAGTTTCCGAGATAATTGTTTCCATTTGTATGATACTTTCGAACGGTAAACGTTCTTCTTTAGCTGCGGCAACGGTATGAGCTGAGATATCTAAAATTCCTGGATGCGTTGCCGGTGTAATTTCTGTTTGTTGGGCAACTTTGTGAGCATCAAAAGCTGCCACTGCTTTCTCACCTTCAATAAATGCTGCCGGTGTATAATCTTTTTCTTTATCGGACGTTATGGTTTCTAATATGGTTACTCCGTGTTCTTCGTCGAACGTAACATTAACCATTTTATCCTCAGGTTTGACGAATGTAGGAAGTGGTTGTTCCAAATCACCGGTTGATATTTCCGATGTGATCAAACTACGGAAAGTAATATGATCCGTAGTAGCCGTGACGGATGTTACTTCTTCCCGTTTGAAATCAGCTATGTTATCCGTGGTGGTTGTTTCGCTAGTTTGAGCTACAACGTGTGTAGGTATGTCGAACGTTACCGATTTTGATTCTGGTTTTTCTTCCTCTGGCAAAGTACTCTCCTTATCTCCAGGTATTACCGAAGAAACTATCACACTTTCACCCATGATAAATTCAAGCGTAGCTTTTTTGTCGAACGGTTGAATATCTGATAATGGTGCTTCCCTTTCCGTAGTTTCAACTTGTTCAGAAATGGTAGTTTCGAACGGTAAGAAAGTGGCTTGCGATTGTGCGGTTTTCGTAGGCTCGATAGATAATTTGGACAAATCAGTATCGCTCATTATCTCAAACGTAGATGCCACATTTTGCGTAATAATATCTACGCTTGCCTCGACACCCTTTGGTTTAGATTCTTCGTCGAATCGTCCTTCTTTTTCTTCAGGATGCGTCATGACAATTTCAAGACCCTCGCCTTCTTCGAAAGTAACTCCTACCTTTTTGCTTTCAGGTTTAACGTCAGCCTCCAACGGTGATTCCTTTTCGGAAATTGATATTTCAGTTTGTTGTACGATATTCAATCCACTTTGTTCCTGAATTGCACTTTCCTCTTTTGGTTTGTCTTCCTTCAGAATATTTACGTTACTAGCAAGAACAGTTTCATGCATTTCTGCAACCTCGTGCGTATCGCTTATGTTCATGGCCACTTTACGTTCCTTCGGTACTTCCTCGATCGATAATTTTTCTTCGTTCAACATGGCCGTAATCTCGCTGACCATTAACGTTTCCGGTCTCGTAAAAAATTCAATTTCCGCGCTTTGTTCGACAGGACGTACGTCGATTTCTCTAGGTTTACCCGTTTCCGCAATATTTGTTTCCGTTACGATCAATTCTTCTAAAGTTTCTTGTTGTTGAATTGCCTTTCCCGTTTTAGGAATCTCATCAACTATCGAACCGGTAGATTGTTGTATTAATGTTTCTGATTGCGATGCTATGGTATGACCAGTTATTGATGTTTGAACTGTATAATCCTTTGTCTTTTCCATAGGTGCATAAATCATCTCTTTATCGTGAGTTACTATTTCAAGAATACTTAATCCACTTTTACCTTCCGTATAATCTACATTGGCAATTTTCTGTTCCGGTTTTACATCGATGTTGTAAATATCCTCTTTTTCGGCAGTTTCTTGTACCTCTACCGAAATACTTTCGAGTGGTATCCGTGATTCCTCAGCTGTCCTTGACGTTGGTCTTTCCTGCGGGACAAATTCATTAGTCGGAGATTCGGTTCTAACTTCCTCGGATATCGGTGCATTGTGCGTTATAAAATCTGTCGTAGCGAATGCTCCTTTAACGTCTGATACCGTAGTATATTCGGCTTCCTTTTCACTGGTCACGATCATGGTTGTATGAACACTTTCTATTTCGTCGATAGTTATTTCAGCCTTTTTCATATCAACAACTTTGTCATCTTTTACTGGAACTAATCCTTCAGCCGGTACTGTTTCTTTTACTATGGTCTCCTGTAAGCTTACTGCACCTATTGCAGCTACCGCAGAGGATGGTATTTCTTTGACAACTTCGCCAACGTTATCTTCGGGATGAGTTTCCTCGATTTGTAACGATACGACCGGATGAGTTGGCACAGTTTTACCATGATGGGATTCCGGTAATTCAAATATCTTCAATTCACTTTCTTTTTCTATCGAAGTGGTTTGAAATACTTCAACACCTCGCATCGCATCGTACGAAGTTGCAATCGTACGTTCTTCTGGTTTCGTTGTTTCCTCTAATTTGGATTCCTTATCGTGGGTAAGAGTTTCGTGTATCATTTTAGCTTCCGTTAATTCTACGATTAAGTTACCACTTTCCGATACGTATTTTAATTCATCTTTAAAATCAGACGGATAATCGGCCGTTTGAACTTGAGATATTTGTAAATATTCTTCAGGTCTAATCGACGTTTCTGCCAAAAATGCTGTTGGTTTTTGATCGATGCTATACGGTCCTTCCGATTCTTGAATCATCGTACTGGTGACAGAACCAATTTCCAACGTTGAAATCGATGTTTCGGCAAGTTTGCTAACCGGTTTTTCATCCGGTTGATAATCTTGTTCCTTTTCCGAAGTAATCGTTTCTACGGTGGTAGCCGAAGTTATTTCTATGACACTCAAATTAGCTTGTACCGTTTTATTTTCTTCTACTTTAAGGTCAGTTTCTTTTTGATGGGTATCAACGGTAGACACTGTTACACCTTCCAACAAAGTGATTTTATCGGTTGCCTCAAAAGTGTCCGTTTTTCTATCGGGAACAAAAATGCCTTCGCTTTCTTGAATTAAATTTTGTTGAACAATGGCCGTCTCAGTGTCATAAGAAATACCAATTTGTGCTTTTTGACTCGGTGGCAATTTACCTGGCACGTATTCACCTTCCTTTTCCGGTGCGTGTAATTCTTCAGTGATCCTTTGTTTTTGAGCTATGATCGATTGCGTTGCTACTTCCGTGGGTACTATCAATTCTGGATAATATTTTCCAGGTTTATCCTCGGCGCAAACTTCTTCTATAATAAGTGGCTCGGTAGTCGTAACATTGACCCTAGGCTTCGTAGGAATATTTTTAACAATTTCAAGTTTGTCCTCTAACAAAGCTTCTTGAACCTCGTAAACGGATAACCCAACTTGAGGTAAGAAATTGTCCTCAGCTTTTGCCGTAAGCGGTGAAACGAAATCTTCGGTGGGTACTTCGTTTTGACTGACCAATGTTTCAGAAATTGTTTTAGCTTCTTGCAAGGTCAAACTGGTATCAGCTGTTCTAAGAATTTCTGGTTTGCTCAACGTTAAATCGGATAAATCTGCATCGTTGGTTAATATTTCGCTTACCATTAAACTTTCGGATGGCGTAACACCTGGAATAGCTTCATAAGTATTCGGTTTAAATTTATCTAAAAATTCAGCAGCCGTAGCTTGAACATTAGTTTCCGTAATAGAATAAGGTTCTACGATCGATACCGTAACCGATGCTTTTTGTTCGATCGGTTTTTTAACGTCAACACTATCAATTTCTTTTTCTTGTACAGGTTGAAGATGTTCAGTGAGCGCACTGACCGTATCAACGGCTAGCTGAGCTTTCTCAACTTTGGGTTTACCAGGAGCTTGTTCAACTGTACGATTGAAAGGTACAACCTCGTGAAGTTGACCAGGTACGTTTAATATAACAGTAGGCATAGATTTATCTCGTTTTATTTCAAATTCTTCGGCTTCCTCCAATTGTATTTCATCCTCACCGATATTCGGTTTCTTTGCTTTCAATTGTTTACGTTTATGAATTATTTCTTCCTCTATTATCTCTTCTTCCATTTCCTTTTTCTCATCTTTTATCTTATCCATTACCTTTTTAACAATATCTACTTTATCTTTTGGAATCAGTCTGCCTTTAGAATCCTTCTCAATGACAATTATTTCTTCTTCTTCTTCTTCTTCTTCTTCTACGTCCTCTTTCTTCTTCTTCCTGTCCTTTTCAATCTCTTGGATTTCCTCGATTTCTACTACCTGTACCACCCCCTCATCCCTATCCTGCGGTTTATCTTCAATGCGATCCTTCGGTTTCCTATCTTTTCGCTTGCGTAGTGTTGTGTGTGCCTGCCGTGTGTCCTCGTATTCTGCGGAAAGTATGTGAGATTTTATGTGTAAGACGCGTTATGTGTATCTTTTTTTTTTTTTTTTGATCAATGTGTTAACCTCTACTTCTGCTAATTTATTTTTTTTTTTTTGGTTTTTAATTTCAACTAGCTTTTTAGTAGTTTTCTTTAGCCCTTCCCTCACTCGCTTTGCCTACATATATATATATATTTATTTATACACTCTTGCATACTTCATGCGACGAATCAGATAGTAGTTATGCTAAAAGAGAAAAATAAAACGCTTACGATTCATTTTACACGAGTCATGGCACGAATCGTGCTTTCCTTTTTTTTTTCGGATATTATGATATATATATATTTACACAATATAATATAATATTATAATTATTTTCTATGAGTTTTAATAATATATATGTATATATAATAATAATAAATAAATAAAAATTGTTTTGTGTTTGCAAAAGAGTATTATAATAATATAGTGTAATTTGTCGACATAATTCATGTAAAATGAATCTTTATTTTTTTGTTTGGTTTTTTTTTTTTTTTTTTCATACAATATCGTGCTTTATTCAACGAAACGTGAATACAACCTACACGAGCTAGAAAAAAAAAAAAGGAAAAAAACCCAACGAACAATTAAAAACGAACAAAAAACGAGTAATACGTGTTTTATGCTGTTTAATAATCGTTTTCCAACGATGTCGTATATATATTTTATTCGAGATATATGTCTTTTTTTTTTTCTTTTTTTTTTTATGTATATTTTGTAAAGTATATATATTATATTTGTTAATAATTGTAATGGATCTATAATAATTCGATTAAAAAAAATTGCTTGGTGGGGGGTGGAGGGCCGCCGGGCATTTTTTAATTTGATACGATTTTTAATTTACGACATTTTTGGAATGTTTGTGCTGTGTCATTTATGTACAGGCAAGTGTCATGCGTTGCTTGATAAACAAGTAATATGTGAATGTAGAAATGGAAGATTGTAATGATTGTAAAGAAAAGATGATAGTTTTTCAAAGAAGTCAAACCAACATAGACACCAACGGAATAATATCATTGTTATATTATATTACAAAGTTATTTGCAAATTTTATATCCTTCTCTACTTAATATATATTTTATTAAAATTAATACTATCATAGTAGAATAAGAATAAGAATAAGAATAATAAGAAGAGAAAACACACCAAATGTTGCTGTGAATGAATATGTATATAACTTAATAGATAAAATAATTGGTGAAGTTAATTATAACTTCGGAATGATACTTTTGGAATTTTCTTTTTTGTTTTTTTTTGTTTTCTCGTATATGATCATTTGCATGTAATAAGATTTATTACGTTGACAAGTTAATTTTTTAGGATTAATGAGAAGAAAAACAAGTTCGTTAACAAAAAAAAAAACAGATCACTATAAAAAAAGCGCATCGATGATTATAATTATTAATTAGTAATTGCATCTACTTACATTTATTTACGTTTCAGCATATAGCGAAGCTCTTTGTTTTTTTTTTTTCTTTTTTTTTTTCTATTTTATAGCTGCAATACTACTCGAGGCGTGATTTGGGTAAATGGTATTTTGTTGTTGTTTTTTTTTGTTTTTTTTTTTTTTTTTTTTTTGTTGGGATAATAATTAATAATTTGGATATAATAATTATAAGGTTATTTTGCGCGTGGAAAGCATAGCGGCTTAAGCAGAAATCAAATTGCACTGGAATTTTGATTCGATCATAGTAAAGCTTCATGCAGATCTGAAAGAATAAAAAGATCAAACGTAGAAAAGCGTATCCTTAAAATGATATCAGTTTTCTGTTTTTTGTTTTTTTTTTTAAACTGGTTAATAAAAATGATTTGTGAATATTATTTTCTATTCTTTTTTTTTTTTTCTTCATTTTTGTTTGTTTTTTTTTTTTTTGAATTATACAAAAATAAATCCACCTTCTCTTTTTTTATCTCGTATTTCTTTTTTTTTATTCGTGTTCGTAGAGATACGATGGATAAAAAAAAATTAATTATGATACGTAGCGAAATTAATACCATCGTTCAAATTTTAACTTTTATCTATAACAATTTTATATTTATTTTTAATAATATACGTGTGGTATTAATCACGCCACCACGAATGATGATAAATTATATAATGGCATAAGTAATGATTAAAAAAAAAAAAAAAACATAAAAAAAGAAAAACAAATAGATCGTTTATCCGCGTTTATCAAAATAATGATATTATTAATTAACCCATGCATCTCTCGTAACTCGTTCTATCAAACCTTTAATTTCTTGAATATCCTGCTTGAGAATGGCTTTCCTCTCGTCTCTTCTTTCTGCAATCAGAAAATGTTTTCCGTCGTTGTTGTTGCATTTTTAGGGAACAGAAATAAGAAAATACAACAAAGAAATCAAACGCAGGCAGGTTATGGCACAAATATTTGTAATAATATTTATTCAACGATTATAAATATACAACGTAGATATAGATAGAAAGAAAGAATAATTAAAATAGAAACAAAAAACAATTAATATTAAGTTTATCCGCATTTCACGTTAAGAAGCAACAAACATTTTGTAATATCAAACATGTTAAAATGCTTAATTTAATTAAATACACTCTTAAGTATATGGCATAATAATAATAATAATAATAATAATAATTAATATGATATAACAATAAATTAAATAAAACGCTTATATTTAATAGTCATTTAATAAAAATAAAAATAAAAGATATAAGTAGTAGAAAATTAGATAAAAACAATCCATGTACAATTTGGTATAATTAGTTTTACAAAAAAAAAAAAAACATGTCACACCACGCAATCTAAACTTACCCATGATATGGACTTCTGTCTTATGGACGGCATCGATTCTTTCCATAACGTGTTGCTCGGTTTCAACCTAAACACATTTTATTATAACAATCGAAAATAATTATTTTAATTAAAACACTTTAATGGCTATCTCATATCTTACACAATCAAACGTTTTCCAAAAATTATTGATATTTCTTAATTTAATTTTTAATTCTTGCCTTCTTAACACACAAATCACATAATTATTATTAATCCCAAAAATTATATTTAAATTCATATATATATCCTAATATATAATTAATAATAATTTTCAATAGTATTATCACATACACACATATTACTTAAGCAGCCATTAAAGTACATTAAATATAATATTACATTAAAATAAAATTGAAGATATATATAATCATCTAGGGAATTTATAATTCGTACCTCAGTCACTTCAGTGACTTCCCAAGCACGTGGACGGAAGTCCTCAGGTACGAAATGCGTAATAACTTCCTCCACGGTTGCATGTTGCAATTCGATCATTCTCATAAAAGCCCTGAACCCAATAGTCGCTGCTACGATACTTTCATCCGTGGTTGTTTCCTCGGTTAATACTTGACTGATAAGAGGCCCATGACCTTCGCGTTCAACCAATTGGACTAATGCATTTTGTGCATCGGGTGTTCTCAATGCTGGAAACTTGTCAGTAGTGTAAAGACTCTCATTTATTTCCGTAACCGAGACACCTTGCCGTACGAGATAACCAATGGTTGCTAATTCACGTAATGGACTTTCACCTGGTCCAAATTCTTTAGCTTGAAGAACCTCAAGGATTTCTTCAACTTCCCTGGCAATGTGTTCTCTTTCCTTTTCAAGGATTTCTTCAACAGTAACCACCACCTCTTCCTCGCGTATTCTCATTTTTTCACCTTTCTTCTTTTTCTTTGGCTTTTCCTCGATCATTTCTTCGGTTTTAACTTGTGTTATCTCGACTTGCTGTTGTTGTCCTTGACTTATAACTTTTTTAGCTTTTTTCTGTTTAGTTTCAATTCGTTTGATATCTTGTACGTCGGTCTCGGTACGTACCTCAGATACAGAAATTGTTTCCATTATTTCACTAGTTGTTTCTCTAGCACGATCAATCGTTCTTTCTACTTTGAAATCAGGTGCAACATCTTCCGGTTTTATTTCCGATATTATCAATGTACTTTCGCGTTCCTCGATTACGGGTTTTGCTTTTTCCTTTGGCCAATCTTTTTCTCGTGGTTTTTTATCATCGATCTTTTTCATCGAAGCAGTTGCCTCGGTTATCACTGGTTCTTGAACGGGTACGATTTTTTTAGCCCGAGATACCTGCCACAACGTTATAATATATCAATGAAAATTATTTACAATTTCATTGGATTTTTATTAATTGGAAAATATTTTTCAATTATACCTCTTTCGTTTTTTCTTCGAAGGTTGTTGCACTCTCCAATACTTGTGTTTCTTCGATATCCACGATTTTTCTAAAAAAATACAAACGTAACAACGTAGATAACGATGTTAAATGTTAAATTATTGTTAAATCATTTTTTGATTATTTATTTTATTTCAAATATTATACTCACTTGTCTTCGGGTTGTTCTGTACCAATCGGTTCTTCCGTAAAGATTTCTTTTTTATCAACTTTAACGCGTTCCGTTTTAACCTTTTCTTTCAATTCCTTGGCCTTTTTCAATTCTGGTTTCTTCTTTTTAATTACTTTCTTTTGTTTAACTTCGACAACCTCTTCTTCGGCTTCGTCTTCCGACATTGGTTTCCATTCAGTTTCAGTACCTGACACGTTATTAATTATTATTATTATTATTATTATTCATTTTTATCAGGATTACTATTATAATATTATTAAATATTCTCTTACCAGTCACGTGTATTTTTGCTTTTGTTATTGCCAAACCGATATCACTCGTAGCTTTACAAACGTAAGTAGCTTCGTCATCTCTGGTTGCTTTCAAAATGGTCAGAGTAGTTTTCTTCTCTTGATCGATTATACGAATTTTAATATTTTCCGTATTCATTATTAATTTGTCATTTTTGTACCAAACAACGTCTGGATTAAAAATAAATACGTATCGTTAAATCGTATCAGAAATAATACATTCAAATTTTAATCGGATTTATCGCAGGAACAAATGTTTTATATAATTTTAATAATTATTGTAATAATTTTAATTCAAAATACAATGATAAATTAAATCGTCATTGTTATCTCTAATTAAAAAATATAATCATTATGATATTATTTAATAGTATGATATTACCTGGAACAGGATTACCGGAATATATGCATTCGAATATAACTTTTTCTCCTTCATTAACATAAACGTCTGTTATTTCTTGAATAAATCGTGGTATGGATTGCGTGGCTGAAATAACAGTAATCATAAATTTATATCCACATAAAATAATATCCTTACGAATTAATATGATATATAAATATATAAATTATATATATAAATTATATATATAAAATATATTTTGTACCTGATTATAATAATGATGATCGCTTGATTGGCATGATCCCAATGTCAGTAATCTGATTAGATGAAAAACACAAACGTACACACACAAAATATCGTGCAAAATATAATGTTTAAATAAAATGAAATATTTGTCTGTGTTAGTGATGATAATAATATACCTGACATTGTCCCCCTTTCATCCTCACTATGATGATGCTCGTATGTAACTTCTTCTGATGTTGATATGTTGCTCGCTAAACCAAGATTTCCACTGCATTGACTTTCCAAAAGCAAAAATTCTTGCAATTCCTCTTGACTATCAGCTGTATGCAATTGTTGGAATGCTTCTAATTCAATTTCTCTGGGTTCCAAAGGATACATCCTTGAATCCATGGTCAAATTACCAAAGTGTCGTTCCTTGGACCATCTTGGTACTGGTATTCGAGATTTTGGATAAGTATGATATTTCCTAACGTGTTCGTATTTAACATCGTTGTCCGTTTTTAATTCTTTCATTGCAGATGAATTTCCTTGGATAGAAATTTTGTTCAATCGAAAATCAAATTTACTTTGATCATTGTTGGACGACGTTTCGTTGTTTTCCTCGATAGGGGATAAATAAAATGCAACTTCGGGTACGTTCAAATATGTTCCACGTTCGACATTGAAATCTGATTGTCCTTGAATTTTTTTCTCCAATTTTGGCGGTGGAAATTCATCGAAATCCAACGTGATTTTTGGTTTAATTTTTTTCATAGTCATGTCCTTCGCAACAATTTCATGTAATTCGTTTTTCTTCGTTTTATCTTCGTGTTGATGTGTTACGCGTGTAATATTGATAAATGATTTTTCATTAGACGTTTGTTTAATCGACAAAGAAGTTCTAGTTGACGATGACGATGATTGTGATTTGTTAGAACTTTGTTTGTTCAATTCTTTGTTAGATTTATTCGACGAATCTATAATACTCGAATGTTGTTCTTTCAATGATGATACTAATCGTGTTTTTATATTTATATTATCATCAGTTAAATGTGTTAATTGTTCAGGATTATCATGAATTTTTGATCTTTGATCTTTTGTCAAAATTTTCGTCGAAATTTTCATCAGATTTATTTTTCCTTTCGTTTCTTCTTCCGTTTTATCGGATACTTCGATTAAATTATTCGTTTCCATTTTATCAAGTCTCTTATCAGTTTTCATATTTTTTATTTGTATTTCGGATTGTTCGTTCAATTGCGAAAGATTTGATTCAATTTTTTCTAACTTTCTATGCAATTCTTTCATATTATTTTCTGTCATGGTTTTTACGTTAACAATATATCCCCTCGAATTATTTAAATACGTGTCATCCAATTCGCTTTTCATTTCGATTGAATTCAAACGTTTCTTGGAAACGTATAATTTCTTTGAAATTTCAATCGTATTTTTACCCTCGTCGATAGTTTTCATCGAAATATTTTCATCGATTGTTCTCCTCGACTTATCTTTTTTCCAAACAATTGTTTTTTTTCTTACACTATCATAATCGTTCAAACTGCATTCGGTTTCACTCGGCATGCTATCAGACAATTCCAATTGATTCTTACCTCTTAGTGCTTCTTGCATTTCTTCCATCTGTGTTACCCATTCCGGTTTTCTATATTCTTTCGTTCCGAGAATACCTAACGACATATTATTATTATTATATCAAATGTAATTATTCGTGTCCCTTTCAGTCCCATAATATTTCAAAGCAACAACACACATGATTGAAAATAATTAATCGTCGATATAATATTTTATTAAAAGCAGGAACATTAGCATTTATTATAATATCATTGATAATAGAACAAATAAAATAAACAAATAATATTGACGAGCCTTTATTTGCTTGAACATCTTTTTTTGTTTATTTTTTTTTTAATTGTTGGGACTCAAAGGGCTCGACAGATTTTTCTTTTCCACAATCGAATTTATTTTCGCAAAAGAAATATCAAAATAATCATTGTGCATATAGGATGTAATTGAGTGTTCGTTCAGTGTGATAGAATTATTGTGATAGTCGGATTAGGATTTGGAGGATAATTAAAAAGATGCTCGATAAATGATTCATTCCGTCCAAATGCGTAGAACTGAAAATAACTAGGATAATAAATTAGCGAAAAATTTTCTTCGACAATAAATTTCATAACATTAATGATTCGATCATGATAATTACCTTCTACGGACAAATATGTAGTTGTTGTTGATACACCTAATGGATTATGCGCTTCGAATACTATTTCACCGGTGTCATCGGGATAAGTTTCTGCTATTGTTAACACCGAAGTACCATCTTCAAATTCTTCGATTTGAAATTCTTGAGACGATACTATTTCCACTCCTTGTTTAAACCATTTTCCTTCTGGCTTTGGCTTCCCTTTGACCTTAACTTCCAATCTACGATTAAAAAAAAGAAACAGATAGTGATCATAAATGATAATCATTTATTTAGATATTTGTTTAATCTATTTTTATAATTTTCTTTTTGTTTTTTCATATTTTTATTACCTGGTTAATTCTCCATCTTTGGTAGGAATTAACTGAGGAAGTTTCTTTATTATTTCTGGAGCAGATTCCTCTGTATCGGTATCGAATAGAGGTGTCTCCTGAAAATAATTCAATAAAAAATAGATTTAAATAATCAATATATATATTTCTTTATATTTTATTAAAAAAAATTAACGATAAAAATATTTTCAATATATATATGTTGTCAATTTAAATATATATGTGTGTATGTGTGTGATAATTAACCAGGTTGGAATAATCGATGATAAAAATGAACGGACGCCCGGAAGAATCGAACGCACGCCATTGGATATTTGTACTTGATGGATCCTCAGATTTATCGCGAGGTTATCGAGCGTTAATGCGAGTTTCGTGTAGCTCGAGTCTCGCCTCAAGATGATTTACAATCTTAATAGGACATGACGTTGAAATTTCGCTCGATCATTCCACCCTCGTCCTCACTTCTTTCCTTTTCCGAGCGTAACCGAGTCGACGTGATAATTGAATCGCATCATTGTGTCGTCGATTAAGAATAAAAAGAAGAAGAAAAAGAAAAAGAAGAAGAGGGGAGAGATATTATATAGGAAGTTATTTGTTGATTAGTCCTCCTAACATGATTTATATCAAATTAATTCCAAGTAAAACATTATTCAATTAATTCTCTCTAACGATTAATTTCTTTCAAATTCTTTCAGATTTTTTTTTTAATATTATTTATATGTACGAATGAGAGTTCATATAAGTTACACGATGTTATGATATTTATTATGTCTCTTACAGTAATTAGCATAGTAACACACATAGTAGGTAATTGATTGGAACAGTAATTGTTAAAGGTGTGGTAACATTATTTAAAGAATTTTATGATATTTGATAAATAGAAAATATCTGTATAGTTTGATTTTTGTCAACTAACTTATAGAACATTAAGAAAACATATTTATATATATGTGGGTATAAATTTGATTTGAATTCAGCATTTACACGTATGAACACATATATATCACTCATCAGCAATATTACATACTCATGCAAATATGTATATCGTTTGCATAACAATAAAACATGCACACGTATTACCGAAAGATACTTTCATACTTTTTTAATGTAATATTTTGAAATTTCTTGGTGTGATATTACGAAAAAATGCAATGTAATGCACTGAATGAACGTCGAACACGAAGGTCAATATGTTTACAAGTTCGATGACGAGATTCTTAATAGAAAAAAATAGACAACATTAGAATATAGATACCGACCGAGGAGTGACGTATGTATGCATGATATAAACAAAATATTGAACGAACGAGAAACAACCGTTCCTTTCGATTAATTTAACCTCTAACTCATCCTTCCCTTCTCAGTTGTCATTCTTCTTAGCTTCTGATGAGACGTGTTTAGACGTATTCCTGTTTCACGTATTATAATATTTTTTTATACCTCATTTATTTTATTTAAATTAGATATAATGTTTTTTAACGCGATACTTTTTTCAATTAATAATATTTAAATAATTAATCACGTTAGATGTATTTTTTGTNTATTTTTATATTATTATATTATTTATATTTCATATATATATTTCTTATTAATTTTATTAAATTACTATTATTATTATTATTATAATAATAACCTTTGGCGATAATAGGTCCTCTTCCGAACCACTTTGTCCTGTGGTAAGGGATGTTGCAATGATCGACGATGCAATTTCTGAATCAGGTACGTACTCGTATGCTGTACAAATAATAAAAACGAAACAATAATATTTCTCTCTAATAATCATTTTAAATATAATTAATTTTAATTAAATAATTAAAAAAGAAAATAACCTTCGACGATAAGTGACGTTGTACAAACAGCCTCGCCAATAGGATTTGTAGCACGACAGGTGTATTGACCAGCATCCTCTGGGAATACTTCAGTAATAGCAAGACTACATAAACCTTCTGTATCTTGCCAAATAGTTATTTCTTTGCCTTCCTTGATCAACTTGTCATCGTGATACCATTCAACTTTTGGAATTGGTTTACCTTGTACAACGCAGGTTAAATTAACACTCTCACCGTCCATCACTCTGACAGGTGATAATCTTTTAACGAATGTAGGTGATATTAATTCGGTAGCTTCTTCCCAAGTTGTTTCGAGAAGATTAATGGTAGCCGTACAGGTAACAGAACCGCCAACATTTTCTGCACGACACGTATACGTTCCCGCGTATTCCGGTTTGATTTCTTTAACGAGTAAAACAGATCTGTTTTCTTTCGTTACTATTCTCATTTGTGCTGTAGACTGTTGGGAAAATAAACAAAATTAATCAAACAGGTTGTTCTATTTTTATTTTTATATTTCAATATTTAAAATTTATTATTCTAAACATCTGTGTTGATTGATGATGATGATAAAAATGATATAATTTACCTCGAGTGGTCGACTTTCGTAGAACCATTGGAACGATGCTGTCGGATAAGATTCAACACGAGCTTCCATGATAACAACTTCACCTTCCGCTACTATTTGTGGTTGCAAGGGTTCGATAAATCTCGGTGCTTTTACCTCGTCCGTTTTATCTTCTCGTTCCTTGATGGTAACCGAACCGGAACTTCGTGCTTCACCAGCAGGATTTTTAACTCTGACCTCGTATTTTCCACCGTCCGTTTTAACGGGTTCGGGTATCAGCAATTCCGTGGTATTTTCGTAAATTTCTATGACACGATTTTTACCGGGTACAATTTCGATTCCGTTGCGATACCATTTGACTTCGGGTTTAGGTTTGCTTTCGAAATCGGCTGTTAATTTTAATGGTTTACCACGTTCTGCAACCAATGCTGGCAATGGTTTCGTTATCGTTGGTGCTTGCATTACTTCTGGTTTAGAAATTTGAACTATATTGCTGATAACCAAATTGGCTCTACATTCTGCCCGTCCAAATTTGTTTACGGCACGTACACGATAAGTTGTTTCATCTTCCGGCATTGGTTTTAATAATGTTAATTTAGCTTCTCCCGTTTCCGGATTAAATATTATTTCCGTATCTTCCTTCGGTTTGATTTCATTTTCATTTCGATACCATTTAACTTCGGGTATTGGTGTACCAGTAACAATGCATTCAAGCGTTGCCGGTTTATGTTCTTCGACCATGAGTGGTTTGATTGGAATCGGGAAGTGAGGGGCAACACCTTCCTCTTCTTTTTCTATTGAAAAACATTTATTAAATAATATTAACGATCATTTGTAACGTTTAAGAAAATCGTGCACAAAAATCACACGGTAAAATGTGTTAATTAAAAGATTAAAAAAAAAAAAAAAAAAGTACAGAACAACGTGCAAGTATTTTTATTTATTTATTTGATATTTTTTTTTTCTTTGACAACGATTATTAGAAGAAAAAAATAAAATGACGATGCGTTATCTGTAAAAATAAAGATTATGTTTTAATAAAAGACATTATATTACAATGGGAGAAAATATTTTTTTAAAAAATGTGTATTTTTTTATTATAAAATTAGTGGGGGGAAGATGGTATTGATATTATATTAAGAAAGTTTTGTAAAAAAAAAAATATAGATGCAGGTATTTCGAAGCGAGTAAAAATGAACACACAAATCACACCATCTTTGATAATATCAGTACCAAAGATGACTAGGTTCACTGTTGACGTTGCAACTCCTGCCGGATTGGATGCTCTGCAAGAATACATTCCTGCATCTTCTTCCTTAACTTTGGTAATTTCCAATGTTGCTGTTGTTTCGAAAATTGTCATAATGTATTTTTCACTGGCGTGAAGTTCTTGTTCATTTCTATACCATGATATTTCTGGGACGGGATTACCGACAACCGTGCAAGTAAATTTAGCGGGTTGTTCGAGTTCCGCGATAATCGGTTGCAATTTTTGAATGAATCTTGGCGCAATTTTTTTGTCCTTATCTATGATCGGTATATCAACTTGTGTACGTTGTCTACGTCTACGTTTAGTTTCCTCGGTAACTTTTTCTTCAACAATATCTTCTTCAACTTTGTAATCATCTCGGACAACTTTTTCGGGTTTCTTATCGGTTTTGATTATCGTTTCTTTACGAGTTACTTGGAAATCTTGGACAGAAGTAACGTCTTGCGAAATGACTTCTTGTTTTTCTTCGGTTATCAATCGAGGGATAAGTTCTTCTTTAGGTTTATCTTTCTTTTTAGGTTTCTTCAATACCATTTCAGTACTGATTTCTTCTATTTCTTCTGGTTTCTCGGGTAATTCTTTTACTTTAATTGCTTCTGGTTTTGCTTTTTCTTTCTTTTCTGGTTTCGTTGTTATTGTTTCAACTGTTACTTCCTTTATTACTTCAACTTTTTCTACTACTTTGGGAATTGGTTTAGGTTCTTCGGGTTTCTTCGTAACGTCATCAACAATTTCTATAACCTTTTCGGCAATTTCTAACGGTTTATCTTCTATCTTCGTTTCTTCCGGTTTACGTCTGATCTTTCTCCACGATACTTCAGTCTTTTCTACAATTTCTTCGTCTACTTTTCGATCCTCGGGTACTCGTTCAACAACTGGTACAACAACATCTTCGATTTTCTTCTCCGGTTTTCTAACTTTTCGCCATGGCATTTGTTTTATTTCAGTTATTTCTTCGATCTTTTCTTCCGGTTTTTCCGAAATTTTCTCCGGTATTAAAATTTCTTTTTCCGTGATAACAGTTGTTTCTTTGATTTCTTTAGGACGTACTATCATTTCGGATATTTCCTTTTCTTCGTGTATCTCTGTTATCACTTGTTCTTGATCGATTGGCACCACGGTAACCTCTTCTTTAAAATCAACAACCTTTTTCGTTTTTCTACCACGTCGCCATGGGAAAATACTTATTTCTTCTGGCTTTTCTTCTTCCGGTTTTTCAACGACCGGAACAGGAACAACTTCTTCAGGTTTTACTTCGTCTGGTTTCTTTTCTTTTATGACAGGTTTCAGTTTGACTTCTACTGGAGCTTTTTCTTCAGGCTTTTTCTTTTCAACTGGTTTTAATGTTATTTCCTCTTTAGTTTCTTCTTCTTTAGGAAGTCGCTTGACTGGTTTTAATTTAATTTCCTCAGGTTGTATTTCTTCTGGAACCTTTTCTTTTCTAACAGGCTTGAGTTTAACTTCCTCTGGTGCTTTTTCTTCTGGTTTTTTGCTTTCAACAGGTTTTAATGTTATTTCCTCTTTAGTTTCTTCTTCTATAGGAAGTCGTTTGACTGGTTTTAAGTGTACTTCTTCCGGTTGAATCTCTTCTGGGACTTTTTCTTTCCTCACAGGCTTCAGTTTAACTTCCTCTATGGTTTCTTCTTCTTTGGGAAGTCGTTTAACTGGTTTTAACTGAACCTCCTCTGGTTGTACCTCTTCAGGAACCTTTTCTTTTCTAACAGGTTTTAACTTCACCTCTTCTGGTGCTTTTTCTTCTGGCTTTTTCTTTTCTATAGGCTTCAATGTTATTTCCTCTTTAGTTTCCTCTTCTTTAGGAAGTCGTTT